>NW_020223178.1:0-1726 GCF_003070985.1 Temnothorax curvispinosus | reverse complement strand
CTTAGAATTAAACGAGATCGGAGCGTTTTTCAAGCGTCCTCCGACTCTAAGCAATCCCTCGTGATCCACAAATGGATTTAACGATAAGAGCGGACTTTTAGCATTTAATGGTTTGTGGTTGGTCAACGCGGTAAGTTCGGCGGAAAATAATTCAAGTTGAATCTGCTTGAGCACATCTGCTTGAGCAATTCCTTATCGCGGTCCCCGTACGTGGTGCGGGGGCGGGTGAGGAGGAAACCCACACAGGTGGCTTGCACGCCAGGGGTGTGACCCCACGGCGCTGCTTGTGTGGAGGGTCGTCTCGGGCCGCTCGGACATATTCCGAGGTCGGGACCGGGGCGACCTTGGGGAGAGACCCGTCGGGCCGCTGGGACATATTCCCAGGTCGGGGCCGGCGGGTTTTTGGTCACCGGACGTAAGGGCCGGTGACAAGTGTAGAGTCCGTTGGGTCGGCGGTGGCGTGGGCGCTCCGTGTCCTCTGCTCGTGCGTGGCGGGGACCGGGATCGAGCGTGCTCGGCCGGGGCCGGGATCGAGATCTCTCGGCCGGCCACCCCTCGCTGCGTGCGGGCGGGGGGGGCGGTGTTCTTTCGTTGTCGTCGGCCGGCGGACGGTGCCTCAGGGGTCGGGGGCGGTCTCTTGGGGTCCTTCGGGGCCCTTGGGGGGCGCTCTCGATACGGGTATGGCGAACCCGGGGATACCCGAGGGCTCGGGCAGGCTGGGCTCGTGAGGCGGGCGAAGCCAACCAGCCTAGGGAAAGGACACCCCAAAAATAAACCAACGTAAACCTCATGGAAAATGTTTTCTGGGGAAAATAACGTTACAGGTCCAGGGGTTTCGGACCCCCAGGGCCCGGCGGGAGAGGGGTATCGTCCCGGCCTCTCCCCGTCGTCATCATACGTCGGGCTAGCTCCAGGGTTGACGGCGGGTCCTGGAGTGGAAGGAGCTACCGCCGATGGTAGAAGGGAATCGAGAGTAGCGGGAGACCCTGTAATTCCCGTATCCAAGGATGACGGCAAGGGCAAACTCAGAGGCCCGGCGAGCGCCCGGTTGAGGAAGATCGACCGAGACTCCTCTATGGGCGGAGATGACAACGTGAGAACGAAAGCGAATGTGTTCCGCGCCCCTCCCTCGGTCGGGGAGAGAGCGATCATGGAGAACACTCTGAATACACAAGAGGCGGATCAATCCGATGCCGCCACGATAGTGTCTATCTCGGACGGCGAGGAGCCGAACCTGACGGGCAATAAGCAAGGTAGGAAATCCACTAAAGCCCAAAGGATCGAGGAAAAGGAGGAGAGGCGACTGAGGAATCTTCTGGACCCTTCGGCGCCCGCCCAGCTCTCCAGGAACCGAAAGGCCAGAGAGCTGGAAAAGATGGAGGAACTCAGAGAGGCCCCAACCAAGGACCTCCCAAACAGGGTCCTGGAGGCGGTGAGAATGGTGGACAAGGTCTGCTCCACCGCCAAAAGCCTCCGGGGAACAGACCAGAAGTGCTTAAACGAGGCGGCGGCGACTGTCACAGCCGCCATCAACCACCTGGTAACCAGGATGGGCTGCGAGGACTCCTACGTCAGAGACGCAGAAATGGAGGAACTTCGTGCCCAAGTGACCGCCGTTAGGGAGGACAACGACAGGCTCCGTAGGCAGGTGGAGGAGCTGTCGTCTCGCTCCAGGGAGTATATGGAGGTAGAGATGGAGGAAGATCTCCCTATCCCACCCTCTGCA
>NW_020223177.1:0-4708 GCF_003070985.1 Temnothorax curvispinosus | reverse complement strand
TGGCAGATACGGTGAGGTGCGATTACGTGTTACTAGAAGAGAAGTGCGCGTATCGAAACGGCGAAACAACGGCGAGTACGGCGAACATGGCGAATACGACGGATACGACGAGCGCGGCAAATGCGCTGACCGAAATGACGGTTGACGAGCTAGCAGAGAAGCTCCGGGATCTCGGATTGCCAACGACGGGTAACCGAGCGGCGTTACGTGAAAGGCTGCAAAAGGCTTTAGAGCCAAAAGATAACTTATCACAGACGGATGAGGCGTCAGGAATTTTCGGTGGCGAAAACGCGCTAATGGCGGACAGCGACGATCTGACGACATTATCGAAGGAAGCATTGAAGAGCCGATTACGCGAGCTGGGATTACAGGTGTCGGGAACAAAGCCGGTTCTCCGTGAGAGATTGCGGGCGGCTCTGCAACGAGGCGAGGACGACGAGGATGACACAAGCGACGAGGAAGACGACATCGATGAAGAAGCGGATAATACTTTTATACAACGCGACGATCAAGGCGGGAACATGGTGGGCGCGCGCGGCGGCGTGGCGAGCGTTTTACGCGGCAACATGGGGAATATTGCGCGGCGGTGCGGTGAGCGTGACGCGCGGCGCGACAGGTGGCGGTGCGAGATCGACTCCGATTCGCGAACTAGAAATGGCACGAGCCAATGAAGACATTGTTGTTGACGATGGCCGTATCACGCGCGGGGAAACGCGTAATAGTTCGAGAACAGTGCTGACATTTAAGGATGTTGAAGATGCGCTAGAGATTTTTAGTGGAGATGGCACACAAAGCGTACGAAGATGGTTCGCACTATTTGAAGAGACGGCCGAGTTGTGTTCTTGGACGAATGCGCAAAGGGTTATATATGTGAAAAGGTTATTGCGCGGGTCCGCGAAACTTTTCGCTAATTTCGAGTGTCATGCGCAGTCGTATCGTGATCTCAAGAAAGCGCTTGTCGAGGAATTCGACAAAACATTAAATAGCAGACAAATACACAAAGAACTGAGTGCAGTGACGAAAAAAACTGACGAAACATTTCAAGAGTACATCTATCGCGTGTTAGAGTTAGCGAGTCATGCGGAGATGGAAATAGAAGCCAAGACACAATACATAATCGATGGCGTGAAAGACGAAGAATCCAATAAGGCTATTCTATACAACGCGACGACAATTAAAGAATTACGGCAGAGGTTCGTACAATATGAGACGCAGCGGACCAATAGAAATAAGGCGAAGCATCGACCGCAGACGGCGGGTAAGGACAAGATGGCAAGCAGTGGCAATCGAGTGACGGCGACTTCTAACCCTAAAAAGTGTTATAATTGTGGCGATATAAAGCATTTGGGCAAGGAGTGCCCGCACAAGGCGAAGGGATCGAAGTGCTATTCTTGCGGTGAATTTGGCCACATTGCGGCGAAATGTTCGAAAGGATCGGATGCACAAAGCAAAGATGCTACACCGAAGAGGGTCGACATAGTACGATCACACGGCGACAAGAAGATATACAAGAATGTGAAGATTTTAAATAAAGACGTAACGGCAGTAATCGATTCCGGTAGTGATTTGCACTTAATGCGATCAAGCTTTTATGTGCTAATCGGTGCTCCACAGATCCGGCCCGTAACAATGAAATTCGACGGCATGGGTATCACGGATTGCAGCACATTAGGAAGATTTACGGCGGATGTGACAATAGACGGTCTCACCCTTACGTTGGACATCGATGTAGTGCCTGATTACTTCACGACGCACGATTTTCTCTTAGGTGGCGAATTATCCGATTTCGCAGAAATCCATATACGAAAACAGAAGGCAACGTTGACAGAATTCGACAACGAAGAATCGAAGACCTCCACAGACGTGACGAAAGAAGAAACGGCGTGGTCAGAAGTTTTATGTGTCAACATTCAAGACGAAGAAGATGAAAGAGCGAAAGACGAGATTAACCTCAACCACATAGAAGATGTCCAGGTGAAGGAACGCGTGCGAGAGATGGTGCAAAATTATTGTCCCGAGAAGATAAAAGATAGTGGCGTGAAAATGCACCTGATACTTAAAGACGAGGTGCCCGTTTATCAGAACCCGCGAAGGTTATCAGCGGAACAACGAAGCATGGTGAATGAAATTGTTGATAAATGGATCAGCAAGGGGATAGCCCGTCCCAGTCGTTCGGAATACGCTAGTCCCATCGTGCTAGTAAAAAAGAAGAATGGAGAGCCAAGATTATGTGTCGATTACCGGCGTTTGAATCGGAAGATAGTACGAGATAGGTATCCATTACCATTGGTGGAAGATCAGCTGGACAGACTGGCAAGAGCTAAAGTATTCTGCACTCTGGATTTGAAAGATGGCTTCTTCCACGTGCCGATAGATGAGCCGAGTATTCATTATACATCCTTCGTCACGCCGGACGGACAGTTTGAGTTCCTGATGGTGCCTTTCGGATTGAGCAATTCTCCAGCGGTGTTCCAGCGGCATATTAAAGCGGTGTTTCAGGAATTGATAACCAAGGGTACAGTGCTAACTTACCTAGACGATCTGATTATTCCAGCCGAAGGAGAGCAGGATGGTCTGCAGAAATTAGAAGTTATCAACACGGCACGCGATTACGGTTTAAGAATAAACTGGAGTAAGTGTAGTCTGATGACAACCCGAGTCGAATATTTAGGGCACATCGTAGAAGCAGGAACAGTCAAACCATCGGAGAAGAAAGTGTCAGCGGTGGCACGATTTCCTGAACCTACCTCGACGAAAGCAGTGCAAAGCTTCCTAGGGCTGACGGGGTATTTTCGCAAGTTTATCCCGCAATACGCACTCATGGCCCGACCTTTATCACAGTTATTAAAGATGGAGACGAAATTTATCTTCGCAGACAATCAAAGGAAAGCATTCAATCAATTGAAGACGGCGTTAACAACAAACCCTGTGCTGAAGTTGTATAAGGTAGGCGCCACTACCGAACTTCACACTGATGCGTCCCGACTTGGTCTGGGAGCCATTTTGTTGCAGAGAGACGGTGAGGACAATCAGTTACACCCCGTGTATTACGCAAGTTGGAAAACCATAGAAGCCGAAGAAAGATATAGCAGCTTTGAATTGGAAGTGCTTGCGATAATCAAAGCTTTACGCAAATTTCGAGTATATCTGTTGGGTATACCTTTCCGAATCATTACGGATTGCAAGGCGTTTGTGCAAACGATGTCCAAGAAAAATGCATGTCCAAGAGTGGCACATTGGGCTTTAGAACTAGAAGAATTCAACTATTCTGTAGAACATCGTTCAGGTACTCTAATGCGACATGCCGACGCACTCAGTCGCAACCCTGTTGAGTGTCTTATTCTCCGAGAAGCTGAAGACGCACTGACGGCGCAAGTTAAACACGCACAAACGGAGGATCCTGACATACAGCGAATTATGAAGTGTATGAGGAGTCGAGGCGATCAAGAGTTTGTATTACTAGACGGAATACTCTACAAGCGAAATGAAGGCGATCTTTTATTAGTTGTACCCAAATCCATGCAGACGGAGGTAATTCTACAAGTACATGAGCGGAGTCATTTTGGATGGCGGAATATCAGATACGGGCAGAGTATTGGTTTCCGGATCTACGTGCGAAGGTACAACAGACTGTCAGTAATTGTATCCGTTGTCTGTTAGCGAAGAGGAAACAAGGCAGAGCTGAGGGTTTTCTACGACCTCTACCCAAGGAAGACAAACCACTGGAGACTTATCATTTGGATCACTTGGGTCCAATCCCATCGACCAAGAAGAGTTACGGCCATATCCTGGTGGTGATAGATGCATTCACCAAGTTCGTCTGGCTATACCCGACCAAATCGACGACAACTGACGAGGTGATCACCCGACTAAGCAAGCAAGCGGTTATTTTTGGAAATCCCCGACGGATTATTACGGACCGAGGAACAGCATTTAGTTCACGTGCTTTCCGTGAATATTGCGAAGCAGAAGATATAGAGCACGTAATGATAACTACCGGTGTACCACGTGCTAATGGTCAAGTGAAGAGGATCAATCGCTCCATTATTGCCATACTAACCAAGTTGTCTTTGCAGAATCCAGCGGAGTGGTTCAAACATCTGAATAGAGTACAACAAGCGATTAATTCTTCATTCTGTCACAGTGTTGGCATGACGCCATTTGAGTTACTGATTGGACGAAACATGCAATTGAAGGACGACCTAAAATTACGGGAACTCCTTAAAGAAGCGACTATCGAGACTTTTAGTCAAGAAAGGACAGAACTACGATGCAAAGCCAAAGAAAACATCTTAAAGATCCAAGAAGAGAACCGAAAGACTTACGATCGTAAGCGCAAGGAGCCATTTAAGTATCGAGTTGGAGACGTCGTGGCTATTCAACGGACACAGATGGGGCCCGGACTCAAGGTGCGACCAAAATTTTTAGGGCCTTATAAAGTGAAGTCTGAGCTGCGAAACGACAGGTATATCGTTGAGAAACTAAGCGAGTGTGAGGGACCCAACCGTACGAGTACCTCAGCTGACCATATGAAGCCATGGCCGAAACATCGAGGGATAGACTTAAACGTTGACGAATTGACGGACTATGACACTGAGGACTACATTCAAGCATCGGACGGCATCGAGGTCGATGCCGGTTGTCGGATGGCCGAGTGTGGGAACCGGGAATTTTCCGCGGTTGGCAGCGCCGAGAAACCGGAAGAAGA
>NW_020223176.1:0-2623 GCF_003070985.1 Temnothorax curvispinosus | reverse complement strand
GCTCCGCTACTTAGCATACATAAAAATTATATATGAAATAGGGGTAGAAAAGACTGAAAAATATAATTCATATATAATTCTTTTAAATTCGGTTGATTAGACTTAGCTTTATATGCGAAGTTAGAGCAAACACGGACATCAAATCTGCACATACACATATATACGAACGGACATGCGATTTTAATGCAATATTTCGACATTTTAGAATACTCTGAAATATTAACTTCCGCAAATTTGGAGATATCTATCTATTTCTAATTTTATTATATTTTTCAGTTTTTTCTACCCCTATTTCATATATAATTCTTTTAAATTCGGTTGATTAGACTTAGCTTTATATGCGATCAAAATTATGGCTCTTTGGCGTTCCTCTACCTCGCGAGGCGCTCCTTTGCCTCGCGAGATGCTTCCCTTGCCTCGCGAAACACTCCTCTACCTCGCGAGGTGCTCCGCTACTTAGCATACATAAAAATTATATATGAAATAGGGGTAGAAAGGACCGAAAAATATAATACACATATAATTTTTTTAAATTCGGTTGATTAGACTTAGCTTTATATGCGAAGTTAGAGCAAACACGGACATCAAATCTGCACATACACGTATATACGAACGGACATGCGATTTTAATGCAATATTTCGACATTTTAGAATACTCTGAACATATTAACTTCCGCAAATTTGGAGATATCTATCTATTTCTAATTTTATTATATTTTTCAGTTTTTTCTACCCCTATTTCATATATAATTCTTTTAAATTTGGTTGATTAGACTTAGCTTTATATGCGATCAAAATTATGGCTCTTTGGCGCTCCTCTACCTCGCGAGGCGCTCCTTTGCCTCGCGAGGCGCTTCCCTTGCCTCGCGAAACACTCCTCTACCTCGCGAGGTGCTCCGCTACTTAGCATACATAAAAATTATATATGAAATAGGGGTAGAAAGGACCGAAAAATATAATACACATATAATTTTTTTAAATTCGGTTGATTAGACTTAGCTTTATATGCGAAGTTAGAGCAAACACGGACATCAAATCTGCACATACACGTATATACGAACGGACATGCGATTTTAATGCAATATTTCGACATTTTAGAATACTCTGAACATATTAACTTCCGCAAATTTGGAGATATCTATCTATTTCTAATTTTATTATATTTTTCAGTTTTTTCTACTCCTATTTCATATATAATTTTTTTAAATTCGGTTGATTAGACTCAGCTTTATATGCGATCAAAATTATGGATTTTTGGCGCTCCTCTACCTCGTGAGACGCTCCTTTGCCTCGCGAGATGCTTCTCTTGCCTCGCGAAACACTCCTCTACTTCGCGAGACGCTCCTTTGCCTCGCGAGATGTTTCTCTTGCCTCGCGAAACACTCCTCTACCTCGCGAGACGCTCCTTTGCCTCGCGAGGGAAGCTTCCCTTGCCTCGCGAAACCCTCCTCTTATCTCGCGAAACGCTCCTTTGCCTCGCGAGATGCTTCCTTTGCCTCGCGAAACCCTCCTCTTATCTCGCGAGACGCTCCTTTGCTTCGCGAGATGCTTCCCTTGCCTCGCGAAACCCTCCTTTTATCTCGCGAGACGCTCCTTTGCCTCGCGAGATGCTTCCCTTGCTTCGCGAAACACTCCTCTACCTCGCGAGGTGCTTCGCTACTTAGCTTTATATGCGATCAAAATTTATACAATATATAAATTGCATCTATGCATACAAGACACTATTTTCAAAAATTTGACTTACACCACTATAGCTTTTACCCGTCCATATGTAACATTATTTATAAGAAAATTATATTGTAATAAGGAATTATAAGGAAACGTGTAATAAATTTGAAATTGTATGATACTAATGCCGGATATATTATACGAAATCAACATAAGACGATTTCTTAGGACCAGTTTCACAAGTGTCGGTTAACTTTTAATCTTAGATTAACTCACTCTTCGTCTTTTTCTAAGGGGGACGTTAGAAGGAGGCGAAGAGTGAGTTAATCTAAGATTAAAAGTTAACCGACACTTGTGAAACTGGGTCTTAATAGATAATAACGGTGTTTATTCTTTATCTATAGAATTTCACATTTTAAAAATTATCGTTTATTATTATAAATTTCACATAAATGTGAAGGTTTGAATCAACGCTCAAATAATAGCTTCTTGCTTGCAAAATTTGACATTTATCTGAAAATTAAAATTATAAAATTACGATTATATTTTTCAAAATAATGAGATACAAAGTTCGTAATAATTTTGAAGAATGTAATCTTAATTTTGTAATTTTAATTATCGTAATTCGTTATTAATTGGAATACGCAAGATGGAAGCGCGGCCGCCGCGGCCAGAATATCCCCTCCAGCTGGCTAGTTCGGGTTCGGCACGAACCTAGCACGGACGCAAACCATGTGCGGTTACCGAGCGATACGACGTAGTTGAGTTGCATTTTCTCAGGCGGCGCGTCGGAAAATGCAACACAGCAACACACGAAAAAGGCCGGGATGGCCTCTCTCAGGTTTCTCGCTGGCTGGAGAGAGACAGAGGGAGCAGGCCTGCGGTGATCGTGGTGATCACTGATCTCATGATCTGACTGATCAGCTGTTTCAAGATGACAGCTGATGCGGTGTGC
>NW_020223175.1:66820-88275 GCF_003070985.1 Temnothorax curvispinosus | reverse complement strand
TTCGTGAGATCGCAACCGAGAAACCGTTTCCCCGGGAAAAACGTGCACCGCGTAGCCATATGGGCGTCACAACGTAAGGAGATGCACTTACAGCCGAGCACTCACTTAAAATTTTTTTAAAATAATTTTAGAAATTCAGTAAAATAGTGAAATAAGGCATTAGTTCCGAGTGATAAAAACTGTGTTTTTAGAATGTCGATTGAAAAACTTGCTATATCATTAAATACGGTGTACCTTATCAATAGTATTAGACACTATCAATATTATTAGACAATATCATATAAATTAATAGTACGTTGTGGTGCATATTTAATAAATTAAAGTTAAAGCTGAAGTTAAACAAATTCACATTGGGTTTTTGAAATATTTTATGTTCATATTTTTCTAGACATATATAATGCTTTACTCCAGTAAGTTAGAGCCGAATATCGAGATTACAGCAGAGTTCAGAAAATATCATAAAAATTGCAAAAAATACCGTTATCTGTACCAATTAGCAACACCAAGATAAATTATATTAATAGTAGGGGAAACCCCTACTATTTCAGGATAAATTCGTGGCATCGTCGCGCGCGCAATTTGTGTTTCTCGAATCGCGACTCTTTCGTCTCGGATCCGTACTCGGAAAAGCGAGACGCGTCGCGACAGTCAGGGCGAGGGTGAGTGAACTCGTGCGACGTTATCGCGTCCGCTGTGCAGCGCTAATTCGACGTCGAACGGACGCGTCGCATCGCCTCGCCTCGCCTCGCCTCGCGTCGCCTCGCGTAGCGTCGCGTCGCGTCGCGTCGCCTCGTGTCACGTCGCGCCACTCTCGTGAGTCTCGTGGCATAGAAGTCCAAAAATGCGCGCGAATGTTGGGTTTCGCGCGACACAGGGGGTCCGACCTTCTGTCTCCGAACGTACTTTCTACTTCCTCTCCCGATAGGACACCCCGTATGCAGACGGATGTCACGTGCAGGTGCAACATGCTCGCGTCCACTTGACGGAACGTGCGTATAAATACAAATGCATGACATTGTCCCCGCGCGCATAGTTCTCGTTTCCATGTGCTTTTTCTCAGATTTATCCTTCACTTTTAACCCGCTGTGCATCCCGTATTCGTCCATTTTCTCTTTCCTTATCTCACTTGTTTGTTTGTCAATAAATGAGCATGCACGGATCACGGAAAATGATACAGTAATAATACTGACATGTGTAATCAATCAAAATAGATAATAAAATTCTATTTGATTGACAAAATATGTTGGCTAAGTTTCTAGGATTTGTAGCTCTAGCCTCCACATCGATCTCTCGCCCGCAGCCCACCGTAACTTTCCCGGTGTGTGACAGTCTTTTTTTTACAAGCATATCGCATATGTATCGTTTTGCAAGAAACTGCCCGACGACGTCGGATTAAGAATGTCCGAAAGCTTTAATCTTTCATGGTATTTAGTATCACGATAATCTATAGAAAAGGAAGATAAAAGTTCCATCAATATATCTTCCAACTTTTTTCTTCTTACAAATGTTTATTACTTATATCGATATGAATATCTTTCAAGATTATCAAATCTTTCCAGTTTTATCGATAACCGATTAATTGCAAATATTTGATTTCCCATGCTAATCACGACTACGGTGAATTACATTGATTTTTTAACATGATTACCACGCAGTAGTTTATTACGAATGAACAAAAAATTGGCTTTCTTCGTTAAGGCGGGATTAGCGTGGGAAGGAAAAATAGTATCTTACGTAGCCACTGTTCGATCGCAGCCTTTTCTAATTTCCCCCGGCAACGCGAAATTGTTCGATTCGGGAACCACCGAGACGTGTCCGGCCGCGGCCAACAAAGGTCCGCCGCACCGTTCGTCCGTGCAGCGCGCGGCTTCGGGATGTGTTCTCACTCGCTCCGCTCCGTTCGTCATCCGACTCTTTTCGCCGGCGATATCGCCGTCCGGAAAGCCGAGCTGGCGCGCGCTCGCGCGCGTATACGTGCTCGTGGAAAAGTCTCACACCGACACGACGCTCACGTTGAGGGGGTTGCGTCCCTGGTGGCGTCATTACGAGGGGCGTCGCGTTTAGAGCGTCGACGTTGGGCGGCAGGCGATCCGTACGACGACGACGACGACGACGACGACTACTCGGGCGGGCTTGATGGCGCGGTCGCTGCGCGCAACAGTAGTCGGGGGGATAGAAGCGAGCGGGTAGCCGAAGCAAGGGAGACCGAAAGAGCTCGAGCACGCTCGTCTCGCGCGCGCCAAGCCCCGCGGTATCGCGCCACGCCGGCGCCGCGCCGGCGTGGCGCGAAGGCTCGATCCGGCGTGGCAGCGGCTTGGCGCGACACGGCACGGCCGCGCGCCATTCGACGCGGGAGGGCGAACCGAGTACGGAGGTGGTAGGTAATCACCCGGCGGCTCGCGTTATAGCGTCGTTACGCCGCAGCGCCGCTATCGTCGTCTCCTGCCGCCCCCCTGCCGCCGCCACTCTTCTCACTGTGTCCTCTGCCGGTTTCTCGTACCGTTTTCTCCCTTTCTCCACCTCCCTCTTCGTCCTTTCTCTCAGTCGCTCTCACGGTCTCCGTTCATCTCTCGGTCTACCACCGCGCGCGCCTCGCACTCCGTCTCGTTCTCTTACTACCGCTCCGACCTAGCCTCTTCCGCAGCGACGACGGCAGCGGTAGCAGCTCGAGTCTCGAACCGCGGGCGACGTGGCTGCCTTTCATATACCGGTATACGGAATACGGTTATCCCCTATCCCTCCTCCCCTTGGCCGCGTCTCCACGCCATCCAGCGTCTCATCGCCTCCAACATCCAACGCTCCCGGCACCCTCGCCTTCCCACCGTACTCCCGCGCCATGCTGTCGCCTTCGCCACCGTCGAGGCCGAGTTTAATTATTTCATATCGCCGTACACGGATCAACGCCGTCGCTGCCGCCGTCGCCGTCGCCGTCGCCAATACCGCTACCGTCGCTGCTAACCGCGCGCGGAATCCGACGTAAGCCGCCGACGACTTCTCGCTTCTTCCTTCACCCCTCGCGCCGTCTCTTTGCACGCCTCCGCGGCACCGTCGGCGTGACAGGGTGCCTCTCCTCTCGTTTCACCCTCTTTCCATCTCGGTTCACGCCACTCTTTCCCTTCCGGCGGATCGCGTCCGTCTCCGCTCGACCTTTCTCTCCCTCTTCTATCTCCACGTAACTTTTCCCTGTCCCCTGCCGTTGCGCCTCCGCACCTTGGTTCCCGCTCGGTCCGTCACTTCGCAGTTGCTTTACGAGCCAGTAACTTCCCCGAACGGGGCGACTTCATTACTTCTCATTTCCTCCCGGCGGGCGCTTTTCCGCGGCCGCGCGTCCATCCGTTTTTCCTACGTCCGTTACATACTGGCTTTTTCCACCGCGCCGCGAAAACGATTTGTTTCGTAGATGCGATCTCATTTGCCACTCGAGCGAATGTCGAACACTGACCTATTTTCGTATCAGTATTAGGGAGGATTAAAAATGTTATTTAAAAGCCAAAGAAACAGAAAGAAATGGCAGCGCGTAACATTTATCTTAAATGGTCAGCCGACACGAATTATTTCATGTGTTGCAAAAATCGAAAATATAAAAATATTATGCATCCTATCTTCTGTTTGCTTGATGAAAATTTTAATAGCGTTGTGATATCGGGCATTAAGCACTGTTATCTACTCATTAAAGCAAATATTTTTTAACTCATGTTGCACAAAAAATGTAATACTACACAGAATATCACCGATATTCTCACGTATATTTAAAAATAAATTATATGTGTATACATATAGATACATATAAACTATAAATGAGTAGTAGAATTTTGTTCACAACTCTGCTTCTTTGGTCTTGTAGCAAGCCTGAACACTAAAAGGAAAGAAGGGAACAAATTAACACCTCCAAACTTCCTCTGACGCTCTACAAAAATATAACAACAATCTGAATTTGCATCCCCGTGAAATCTGTGTCGACAGATTACGACGCAATTCGGGAAACTTACGAAGAGCGTTGTAAGTAAGGTGACATGCCGAGAGGGACGGTGGACGGGCAAACAACGGGAGGGAGGGGAAGTCCCGGGGAATTAAAGAGGAGAGATCGATGTCTCGTGACGTCGCGGTCGCGTTTCGTTGTTGTCGTCGTAAAACTTCTTTGACGCCTCGCGACGATAAAAGCCGCGCGGACATCGACAGCGCGGGTGCTGTCGCGGCGATGACAAACTACGAGAGCGGCGCGGCGGTATCGCTTAACGTTCCGCGGGCGATTAATAAACGTTATTACCGCCGTCGCGCGCGCCCCACACTGCTACGTCCGCCTACACTGACATTGCCGACGACGTCGCTTTTAAAGCGCGTCGTAAACGCCCCGCACATAAATAACTTTGATACTCGCGTCGGCCGAGCCTTGCGTCTTTTTTTCGTTCTTTCGTTTTTTTTGAACTGTGTTACTCCGTCTTCAGTCGCGACGCGTCTTCGCAGCCACGCGTGTTTATCTCACATGAAAATGCGTATGAGACGAGGCAGTACTTAGTGCTTAATTAATTACGACCTTTGCTTTGTTTCATATTTTTATGTAAAGTTCGTAATGCTCGGGTTCGTCTTGAGAACGTCCCTCTGTAAAAATCGCGAGCGCAAAAGTTCTACGCTGTCCCGCGAAATGACGCGAATACTTAAATCGTAATGATTTCGCCTCCCACCTCTTCGATAAGGAAGTAGAGCTCGGCGTGCACAAAGAGCTCTCGGGAATGGCTCTGAATATTTAAACAACGACCGTCCACTCGCGAGCCAAGCGGCCAAGGACACACTTGAATTTCTCGCACGAGTGCTCCCCCGCTCTCTCGTACCCTCATACGTGCGTGGCACGCAGGCGGCAGCATATCACGCGTAGGCGATATCACGTTCGACTCGCGCCTCGGGGCACGCGTATTATATACGCTCGAGGAGCGGCAAGAGTCAGGGATAAGGGGAGACGCGGCAAGTAGGGCGAGGGCGGCCGATCATGCGGCACGACGATGGGGTGCGAGCGACAAGATCCCGCGACCGAGAACATTGTTTCTCGCGCGAGCTTGGCGAGCTTTCGTCCTGTCTTCGAAGAAGGGTGGCGCAGGCCATCCCTCGTTGCACAGTGCATTTCCACGAGGAGTTGTTTCCTGGCCTTTAACGCATAATTAATATAAGCGTTCGTATAAATTATAATTGATTACTTTGTAAGATTTACTTACGATTTATTTACATGAATTTTTATCATATATTTGGATGAAAGACGCGATCGTACACTTCACTCACGCCATTCACAATTCGTATCCTCTTTTATGCAGTCATCGACGCGATTTATTGCGACGTATGTACGACCGGCGCACTGCAAAGTACTGAAAATATAAATTTCTGCGAGGACGAGGACATCCGCGTCCGCAGGCTCGTTGACTAATTATCCCAATTACAGGCCGCGAATCGGAGTAATTAGTCGCACGCGCTGCGTGCTGCGATCGATCGCTCGCAGGCTAATAATGGGGCAACCATTTATCAGTTCATAAATCCTCCCTGTATATAAACTGTAACTCGCATACGCCGTATAGAAATTTACTAACTGAAAGTAACTCATATAAATGGATGATTTTTGTTATATATTTAAGTATGGGTCATACGGGCTAAAATATTACAATCCAAGAGGAAATTTCAATTGTCAAAAAAGACATTAAGAAGTAATGAACATCAGACACTATTTTCGAAATGATGTCACCATGTGATATAAGAGCACGCTTTAAGGAGAATATTCATGTGCAAATTTATATTCGTATAAATTATTTGTATGTATTTTTTAAGCGTAATTAGTCGACATTTATATTAAATCGCTTTAATAAGATTCTCCTGCGAATTTATTAGATAAATAATTAAAATACTCAACGTCACTTTGCATTAGAAATGAAAGAATATGTATGAATATAATATGGAATTATTCACATATTCTTTTATTTTCAAAATATTGATATAATCATTGAAACTATCACGGTTTTATTAATTTTATTAATATAAACATATAAATTTGCGCGCGACAAATTCATTGTTATCTTACGAATATCTATCATAACATATAAGCGTATATTATATTTGAGTATATTAACACATGTTTTTTTTTTTTAATATGATCGAGAAACACCGGTTTTTTCAATTGATTTATCATCAACCAATAAATTTGATAAACATGATATAATAAAGCAAAAATAAAAAATTTAATAAACATGATATAATAAAGCAAAAATAAAAAATTTAAATAACGATACCAAGATTTTCGGAGACGGAAAAGCGACTCGCGTCTACCAGGTGGGCTGTTATTGTTTCTATAATGGCGGGAACAGCGTCCCTGGAGGTTGTAATGCCTCCTCGATGACGAGGCGACGAGCGCAGGTGCGCCGTACGAGCGACGGGATTTGCCCTCCCCGAGAGAGAATTCTCCCCCCTGTGCGCTGGAGGGTCCTCTTTCGCGAGTTTAACGAGATGACACCGTTCCCAAGATCCTCGGAAAATCTCGTGCCGCGCAAGAACGTCGCCGGCGCTCAAATTTATTCATTCCCTTCGCCGCCGTCAACGTTGCACGCACAACGGCCCGTAACGAGCTTCGTAGATTTTACGTAACAATAGACAAGACTGTAGAGCTAAGGTACGAAGTATAAATTTTAGAGCGTAAGCGAAAGAGAGAGAGAGTGAGATATATATCAGACGGGGAGTGATCAAGCAATTTCAGTTAATAATCGCTTTAATTCATAATTATAACAGTTGAGCTAAAAACTTAACGCTATTAATAAGATATATGATTAAGAAACTGATAAGGAATCGAGTTACGTTCTTGTTCTGGAAGGAAAACGTAACTATATCGCTTTCTACGATCACGGGGATACGTACAAATCCAGCCGCCATTCGCGAATGACGGATCACTCACTCTGACGCGGGCGGAAAAAAAACACTGCAAGAAAATTTCCACGTCTTAATTTCGAGGAAGCTCGCGTACGATAAATTATCGAGCTTACAAATTACCTTTGGAAAAAGGACAGTGATCGATATCCTGTACGAAAGATTCTCGGAGAAATTAGCGCGGCAGTCGTTGAAAAGTCGAACGGACCGACGACGAAAGGGTTAAACTGGCGGAGAGAACGGCAGTCTGGATGGTGGTAGGATCGGTACGCGGGGGGGGGGGAGGAAAGGGGGGAGGGGGGTGGAAGGAGATAGGGTCTTCATGGAGCGACGTTTAACAGCATCGTAACCGGCTGGGATGATTACCTCACCAGCCAACGTAGGACTCTACGACCTACCCTCTGTTCGTCGTCGGCGTCGCGACGCCCGTAAACGGAAGCCCCACGGCGGTACTCCAACTCTCTCTCTCTCTCTCTCCCTTTCTCTCTATCTCCTCCCTTTCCGCCCGCCTCCACTGAGTTCCCACCCAGCCTTCCTTCGTCGTGCGATGCATATCCAACCCTTTAACCACCTGCCGGAGAAGCGGCAGCAATCTCGGGCGGCGAATGCGCAGCACCCCGAAAATGTTAAAGGAGCTGCGGTAACGCTTTCGACTCTCAACTGAAGAGCCAGCCGAAGAATTCTCTTGCTCAGGCGATCCTTTGAAGTTAGAGGTATCGTCGGACTATACCTGCTACAAGGATAGCAGGAAGGAGGTAATCTCAGCAATGAGATTCTATACCCGAAAGAATCTCCAGCGGATCTTCTCCTTTTTTTTTCTGGGGAGAATTTAATCCGAGACCCAGCTCTCTCGATATCGATTCAAAAAATTTCGTTCGCGAGTATTGTGATAAGTTTCTTCGAATTAATATAAAAATAGCAATTAAAAGTTAAAAATTTAAGAGAGAAAGAGACAATTCTTTTTTTGACGAAAAAAAATTGTCTCTCTTTTAGTATCATCTTTGAATGTCCTCTCGAAGTTCTCTTGAAGAGTATTTCAAGCCAACTTTTTTAAACGCGATGTAAGGAATACCTTTTACATTCAGCCAAATCGATTCGCGCGATACTCTCTTTTGCTTGGCTTCTCGCTCTCTCGTTCTAGTTTCTTTAGCTTTTCGTCACGACGATTGACAGGCTTTATGGCGGCGGTACGGTCACGCTTAACGATCGAGCCAATCGTAAAAAGCTCCGCTGGCGCTGCAGAGCGTAGATAAGGTTTTCGTCATTGACAACCTTACCGGTCGGTGGAAGAAGGACGAGCCTTGTCCTTGATATGAACAAGAACAAAGAATCTCGCGACCGTGTATTAGTGTTCGAAAAATATCGATCGATAATTTATTTATGCTAAAATAATTTATCAATCCTTCCAGCATATATAATACTAGAAATTATAGTACTTTTCGGAAATTATGTATGTACGTATGTATATGTAATATCTCTCTGCAAACTTTGGAAAAATGATGTCTTATAGAATATGTGTATTGTGTAGTATAAATGTCACCAGTATATAGATAAAATCAGGTATAGATATTCTTTGTATATTCTTAGTTCGCTATCTCGTCATTCTGATTCTCGAGGATAGAGTGATAGACCACTTGAAAATAGGTATCTATTATTTTCATAATTGGTCGAGATACTGGAAATTATTACGATACTGATTGTCCGTCGAAAGATTGGCACGAACAATGTAATTTTTTCTGTGATTGATACGTAGAACGATTCTAATATGTCACAAATTTTTCTCAGTCGTGTTACTTTATAAATTTAAAATCAGTTTCTTTTAAGCACTTTAGTCTTTTAATTTTAAATTGACTTTATTTTTTCAAATTTTTCTTGTACACGGCGTATTTTACTTTAATAATTAAAAAGCGGAAGAAAGTTTATAAATTTTGATAAATTACGATCGACGCACTAGTATTGTTGAAATAGATGCATGTTTAACAAAATTTGACATCTTATTGTGCATCTTACAATTCTTTTAGACGAAGACCTTCGTAACTGACTTCGGGTACGATTACGTGCCATAACTCGCTAATCGTTAATTTTTATTATGTCCTGTCAGTTGGACTTCACGGCGTTCCGCCCCGCGAGAATTAAATTAATGCAATAAATTCGCTGAATTTAGTACGCGCGCGTCGAGCGAGATATTTTTTTAACCATATTTCTCGCAACGTTCGGAACCGCGTATTGTATTCGCGTGCGTGTGATGCGTAAATGTGTGGAACGAACGTGCGAAGAGTAATTGGGCAATATTGCCGGTAAGTATGATTGTGACCGCGGATACGATGGGGGTTGAGAATTGTGGAATGAGGCGAGATAGACAGAGAGACAAAGAGAGAGAGAGAGAGGAAGAAAAAAATAAAAAGTGGGATGCTAAATAGGGCGAAAGAGATGCAAGTAGATGAAGGATGCGAGAAAAATTACGGAGCAAGAACAATAAAACGAGACATCGAAGGTGTCTCAGGACGAAACTTCGAAACAATCTTCTTTTGATTAATTCTTATTATAGTAATTTAAAAATATTTTCTACACCTAATATGATTTTTTCTCACATATGACTATTACATATTGACAATTTTTTATTTAAAATTTGTTTAACGCGCCAATATTAACTACAAAATAAAAGCAATGTAACATTACAAGCAAAATACAGTTAGATCTATTTCACGCAATAGTCCAAAATTGATATTGGGTTTTTGATAAGTTTCAATATTTTAATAAGTTTTAATTAAATCAATTATAAAAAATTTTTAGATCTTTTATTTTACTTTATTTTGGACACACTTTGAGAAAAAATGCACTTTTCGCGCTCTCGGCGTAAGAAAAAAAATCGATTGCATCATGCGTAAAAAAAAATTTTATCACTCGAAAATGTCATATGATTCAATCACGGAGATATTAAGCTGGTTAATGGCGTTCTCTAATATTTCATTCCTCTTTCCGCGTTAATAAATCGGAATAATTGAATAGCGCGGATTTTTCGAGATACGAATGTTAAACCGCTAACGAAAGGCGCGCGGCAGGAAACAAGAAAAAAAAACACCTTTCATTCAAGAGGCAGCCTACGAACGAACGTTGCTCCTCCATTAGCGACAGACGTAACAAAGCGCCTTTTCATGACGCATCGCCATGACCACCAACTCGCATAAACTCGAACGTCTCCCGAGCCTCGCGTGATCATCCCTCTTTCTCGGAGCTTCCGTCAAAAATCCAACGCGTTCCAACGCGCGAAGACAAAGGTGGCAACGGGAAAAGCCGCGGGGAGTGACGAGGAACGAGGATGGGATGTGGAGAAAGGAAAAAAAAGTGAGAGGTAGTGGAAAAATCGTGGAAGCGAAAGAAAGAAAAAGAAGAATATGAAGAGGGAGAGAAAGAAAGGAAAAAAGAAGGAAAGAGAGAAAGAGAGAAGTTCGATGTCGAACTCAGCCCTCGACCGAACGGCACACCATCCCTTTCCCCCTCCTCATCTATAGAAGATACCCTTCGACTCTCCGTGCCCTCGTACGTGCTCGCTCTCGCCCACAGACCGTCCCTATACTCTCGCACGTACACGTACTCACACATACAAGCGCCGTACAGAAAGCCGTAGTCACCCTCCAGCGGCCCGCGGCCCCGCCCGTCCCACCCCGTCTCGTCAACCCTCGCTCGGCCGGCGTGTTCCCGCCCTCTCCGTGTTTCCGCGGCCCGTTCCAACCACCCCGTTCCACGCCGTGTCCCGCAGGGCATGTCCCTATACACCGCCGGCATGCAATTGTCCGCTCTATCGCCTCTAGATCCGTTCTCGCGGCGCGATCGCGGCGCCTATAAAAAAAGCGTCTCTCTGATAAGACGCGGCCTCGGCCGAGGAGTCGCGACGCTGAATTCAAATACGTCCAGGTAGCGCCGTCGATTTTACGCGGATTTTTCGCGGGGGCGCCGCGCGGACAGTACTTTCGCCGTTGCCGGAAAATTCTCATCCCCTTTGGTGGCACGCTCCGCGGCACGCCCGGCCGTCTCTGTTATACTGCCGGCAGCGACCCAACCGTCTCCTCCCTCGTTCGCCCCCGCACTCTCTCTCTCTCAACCCATCCACCCCAAACTCGTCCCCTCACGCCTCGCCGCTCGCCCACGCCCGTCGTTCCCGCCGCGCCGCGCGCCGCCACCGCCACGCCATCGCGTCGCTGCCGTCCCCTCGAGCCAGCCGAGCTAACCACCCCGGCCACCCACGCGCGCTACCCCCTACCCTCGACCGCGCCACTCTGCGAGCCGCTCGTTAACCTGCTAGCGCCCCTCTAACCGCTGCTGCAGGGCTGCTGCCGCCGCCGCCACCGCCGTTGCCGCCGTCGCTACCGTGGCTGCTATATTTACATATCAATATTCCATGGCGTGGCAGGGTGGCTGGCTGGCTGGCTGGCGAGCTGGCTGGCTGGCTGGCTGGTTGCACGCTCTCCTGATCGTAAAGTAGCGGTGGCGTGCTCCTGCGGATCCCCCGTCTGCCCCCTGCCCTCTTATCGCCCCCCCTCTCCCCCTCCTTCCCGCCACGAATCTCTCGAGGGATGGAATCCTGAGGAGAGAACGTTCAGACAAGAGTATTCCCGTCCAGGAGTTCGGAGACGCCGAGAGTAATGATCCGACTGGCTGCCTGTTTTCGACTGACAGCGTTAGGGAGGGCGCGAGAGGGTGAGTAGGAAATTTCCTCGAGAACTGGCGGCCCTGAGATGGCAAAAGGGTAAAAGCTGCCGCGACGCTCCGGACTACTCCTGAATTCTTTGTGCAGTCACGCGGCGGATCGCGAACGCGGATGCTGGCTAAAAATATGAATGTCACCGCGCGACAACTCGCATAATGACGGGCGTATCGCAAAAAGACTTGTGCTTTTATTCGACATTTTATCTCGTCCCATTTTCTAGTATGTGCTATTTTAATACACGCCTCTCTTTCTCTCTCTAAAATGATACGCGCGCGGAATGCTTTTTGTCACCGTCCGCGGTTTTTGTTTGATTCCCTTAACACTATCGGGTGCTACTCTGGTTAGATATCGCGTGTTGTTGAATGAACGCCGCGCGGTAAAGCGTAAAAAAACGCGGATTCCGATTCCAGCCAGCAATTATAGACTCAATTATATCGGCATACGCATGAAAAAATATCCGCGACAATTTCCCACCGCGGGATGAGAATTACATCGACGGCCGAAACGCGAGCGCGATCGTCACCAGGCTAATAATTTCGTTTACCAGAGAGCTTCATGAAAAATTATAACCATTTCATCGCGCGCGCGTGACACCGCGCGCTATGAAGTTTCAATTGTATCGCGTCAAATGTGTGCTCACGTTTCATCACCAATTTTATCATTTTCGAGTCAATTCATTTTATCAGGAGTACTTATTTCACGCAAACAGGAAGAACGGGGAGAGAAAACACTTATATGCTGTATACTTATATATACGAAATAGGCAGCGTTCAATTTCACGATTATTTCTAATCTTATAGAAGAAACCGATTACATAAATATTAAATTTCATCAAAACGACTTAAAGTTGTAAAATAATTTTGTCATGGTTCAACTTGAAGGAAGTGTGTTATTTTCTTGTTTTCAAAATTATTATTATTCGTTCATTATATAATTACAATCACAAAGATGTTATACATTATCGTCGTTATTTCCCTAGAATCAATGTGTATTTGAATCCATTCGTAGTTGAAAAATGCGGAGAACGGACGATTATACCTGACATCGATTCGTTTCCGGGGATGAATACATTAGCGGACGTCGAAAATCAACCGCGATCTTAAGACGTCGCGACGTGCCGTGCCGTGTCGCGCGCGCGATGCCGGGCAGGTGCTAATTTTAACCGTTTCCTTAACCCACGTATTTATAGGCGGCCGACTCTCATGGGACTCTTTAAAACGTCTCGCCGGTCCATTCGTCGCTCGTGCGCGGAAAGCGCCCCGAATAATTTAACAGAGGACTCGGCTCCGAAACGAGGACGCGTCATCCTCCCCCTCATTACGCCCACTCCCGTGTGGATTTTCGCTCGCTCGCTCACTCACGCGCGGAGGATTGACGTATACCCGCATAAGCCCCGAGAGTTATGCGAGGCTGACAACTCCTGACAAACAAACCTTTCCCATCGACGCCTGTTTGCTTTTCCTTCTTACTCGCGCGCGCGTTTCTTTTCGTTGTTGTTATATCTATACCGAATCTGAAGCTGCTTAATTAGGAAATATACTAGAATTTAATCTTAACGCACAAAAATACGGATTAATTATGGATTCAATTAGTTTGTGTTATAGATTGTTCTACGATTGTTTTACTTCATGCTCTTTCTTGTCGGGAATGTTTATTTATCGTCATCTGTAACTACTTGTTTTCTGGCCGTGCATATTACAATGTTACCATTCAATATTCAACCATTTTATTCTCGAAAGTATCAATTTCATTATTATGCAGCGATAATTATCACATGTTCAACGTTTTTTACCTCATGTTTAAATTTGTCTACAGCGCATATATTTTTCCCTCAATTCTCCGCACTCGAAGTAATTCCGAGATAAGTTAAAAAATTTCAAATAAATTAACGCAGTACGATTTAATATAACTTTACGATAACTTTTTCTGATCTCTGAAGAGATGATTCTCCTTTAAGACTTCTCGATACATATAACAACTTCGTTTCGTAATTCATCACCCTTGTCAATTTCGGTGGTTTTTAGTCAAAAAGGAAGTTCTCGATTAATTGATCCACCAATCCGTGTTCGTCGAGTCGCGATCCGAGGCTCCGGCATCACGTGCGGCTTATTCGAGAGAACCCCCCCGCGCGCTTTCCCCTCGGAAGGGAAGTTTCTCGGTTCCGTGGGGATTCCGGGATGGAGGCGCGTGTGCCCTCGGGGGCTTTCGTGACCAGAACGCCGCGTCGCCTCACCCTCCTCGTCGCCCATGCCGTCACCGCCACCCTCTTCCCCGCGTCCGCAAACTGGTGTGACACCCCCGGAGCCACGTCGAGCTTGCGACGAGAATTTTGCTGAGGAGTTAACTGGATCCTGCGACGCCTACATTAAAGGCGAGACGATGCTCCGCGAAAGCCGAACGAGTTCTTATCGACAGGTCGGGCGATCGAACGAGGAGCGAATAACACGACGGAAACGTCCATCTTTATCTTCTGTTTAAAACGTACTATAAAAAGGCTTCGCGAGGTGATAACGAAAGCTATAAAGAAACTCACATTCAATCCTTTCTAATCCTATCAATCTGCTATATAAATCTGCAATTTTACATATTTAAATTTTCAATTTATAAAGAAAGTCTGAATTATATGATCGTATAACTATTTACGCTTTGAATCTTTAAGTGAAATTCTTACGAAATAATTAACGTATAAATTTTTTTTGCAAATCTCTTTCATTGCTTCTATTTTACTTTCGCGGGTGAAGATCGGTAATATGACGCAAATGTTTAAAAATTGGAAAGAAATCTTTATTTTATTTCTCCTACAATAGGAGACAATGCTGTACTATAACGGCTGCTGTTTAGCGATGGTAATTACGAACTCTATACGCGTTAGTGTTAGCAATTTCTACACTTGTTTTATGAAAAATATAGCTCGTGTCTCGGGAGGTTACGTGATGTTTTTAAGGTCGCCACCTAGTCGCACAAACAACGTTCGCCGCCTGCGGCAAAACGTCGACGTGCATCATGAAGTCGGGCGACGCCGGGGCAGGGAGGAGGAGAAAAACCAAACAGGATTACGGCAACGTGGCCGGATGAATCTAGCTGCGGGGCATTAGAATAATCACGGAAGGTGGCAGTCAGCTGTATTAATCGATACCGCCGCCGACGGGTGTCTCATAAAAATTTCACACCAGAATGTCACGTATCGCGTGACGTGCGAAAGATACTCAACGATTAACGTTGATCCATTAATGATGAACTGCTGAATCGTGCGTCGCTTCATCTGGATTTTCCATGTCGCCCCTTCCTCTCTTTCTCTCTAAAAAATTTTAATGTTTGCGCAATATACAAGATAGAAATTAAAATTCAGAATTTCGGTATGCTCCGTATTTCGATAGAAATATCTTAAACAAGGCAGGATGTTCCAATTCCTAATAAACAGAAGGTAATTTCTCTTTCTTTGCCAATAATAATTAACAAAAGTGACAGTTTAGTTTGACCCAATTTAAGCAAGTCTTACACGGCAGCAAGTCTTTTTATAAGAATAAAAAAACTATGGTCGAAACGTCATGTACGTGAGTACGTGAGCATTACTATTTAATAAATTATCAGTTTGGTCGAACTAAACTGTGATTTTCGCCAATTTCTAATGCCCACTAAATCACCGTATCGAAAATGACGACGCGGATTTGACCACGGAAATAAAAACCCGAAGGATTTATCTCGTGAGCAAATCGTCGAGAGGCGACAGATACCGGGCAACACGCGATAGTGAAAGGAGGAATTACCGCCTGACTTATTATCCTCTTTCAACGGAACGAATTCGCATGCGGTGCGCATTTTCGCGCGGCGTTCCCGCGAGACAATTTTTCGCGATTTCGGCTCGTCCCGCGTGCATAATGTTCGAGGAGACACGGGCGGAATTGTCCCCGGGGGCACCGCGCGCGTATATCTCGTTATACCGGCCGCCGGATATATTCCTCGAAACGTCCAAAGATCCACTCTCGGATTTACCTTCCTCCCTTTCTCCCCCTTTCCTGATCTCGCCCTTCTCGTACCGACGTCGTCCCCCTTTCGCGCGTCCGTTTTCCTCCGTAAGCGCGAAACGTTTGCGAGCGGCTGCGGAACGCCGGCAATAAATTTATCCCGGCACGCAATAATATTTGTGCCGGGCGCGGGAATATACCGGTGCCGCCCACACCGACACGAGGATATTCCCGCATACGTGCGTATGTGTACGTATGTGTGCACAGCGCGCCGACGATGGAACGAACGCGCGCGACAGCCGGGCGCGCGATAACGATAACACCGCGCTTCGGCACCGCGCGTGTCTCGCCCTCGAAAGCGAGCGCGCAGCACGCGCGTGCATTGTGGCGTGCATCTCGTCGCTGCACGCAACGACGTTGGATATACGAACGTGTGTGTGTGTGTGTGTGTGAGCGTGGGCGCGCGAAGGTGTGTTGTGCACGCGTGTGTGTACGTGCCAATAGCGGGAGTTGTTGGGGAATGACGATTTTTTTAAAAAACTATCGATATTCCCATTTATTTAAATACGCTCCGGGCGGAATCGACGAATATCGTTGAAAGGTATCGGCACCAGGCAATGCCCGTAGATATCGTCGGATTGCCATGAGACTTAATTACGAATAAAAAAAAAGAGTAAAAATAATGCGGTTTGTTTCGAGACTGTTGGTATATAAAAATTGATAATCGCTAAAAATGTAGCGGATTATATTTTTTATCGCGCGGAGATACCTACATCAACCGGGCTCACTCTTTGGGAAATTCGCGAAATTCGGTCCATCGGAGTTTGGTTGCTGACGCGAAGTTATTTCGGAGGATCATCTGCTTCCGAGAGGGAGGCAGGCTGGATTATCGATTGGCGGAGGAGAGCCTTGAATTTTTTACACGGGGATGCGGAGGCGTGAGGCGGCACGGGCACGCGCGTTCGATTTAGGGATACTTAAATTTCACAGAGTAGGTATCGATGGTATTCGTTCGCGGGGAACTCGATAATAATATTTTCAGCGGGCTCAGCGACACGTCGGCGAGCGATTTATCGATTTATGTCTCGCGATGATTAGGCCACGGTACGGTATCACGGATAATGTTAACGTTCTAATCACGAGCGCGATATATATGTCTTTATTGTGAGGTATCGACGGCTTTTGGATTTACGCTGAACAAACAGACGAATGTTCGCGCACGCGGCACGTGACCATTTTCATTCCGAGTTTCAGTAGGTCGTCGTGGAACGACCGCGAGCTAAACTGGGAACAAAAGAGGCGGCGGCGGTAAACTGGTCGAACGGACGGATGTGCTTGGACGCGTACGCGGGAGCGCGAGACGCGCGCGTTATCGTGCATTAATCGGGTGCGAGAGAACGGGGGAGCTCTCTCTTCCTCTCTCTCCGGCCAGGCCGGAGGAAAGCTCGTAAATAATGCAACGCCGCGCGACAAGCCGCCGGGAGGCTCTTTACGAAAAAGTGTCTCGTAATGCCGTGGTAAAATTTTGATCGCGTTGCGGAGAAGGATTTGCATCTGCAACAGCACTTGCGTTTCCGACGCCCGCTCGGCAGATTTTTACGAGCGCGACACAGCTAGCTCGGTTATCTAATCATAACGCAATAGCGCTCGTATTTCTCGCAGATTTTTAATAATTCTCGATCGCAGAAAAGGATTTTACCCATCTCCCTTCCGTCTCGGGCTACCTCAAGAGCGTGGTGCCTCACATCACGCGTTTATTCGTTTGGCACCGGTCGGACCTAATCGTACGTGAATTTCTGAGCAGCCCAGACACGAGGGGATAGCGAAAGGGTGGAAGGGAGGGACGATCGCGGCGAGATCGAAACGCGGTAAATTTGGCGGACGGCCAAAGGAAACACCCGATCCTGCCCGGACGGCCGCATTTTCATCTCCTCGAACTGACGCGCGCGAGAACGGCTCTCCCTTTTTTTTAAATTCCATCCACAACTCTTCGCCACAGCGAACCGCAATTCGAATGAATGTTTAACGCGGGAGTCCGGATGTATAAGCGCGCGTGAGCCGTATTTAGGATACCACACGCGCGGTGCTTCAATTTTCTACTCCGTGAGGAAATATCGCGCTACGAGCCGCCATTTTGCAAGCGAATGCGCTACGAGAGTAGAAGAACAAATTTCAGAGAAAAATAATTTATATATTACATATTATATAAATGTGGCTATTTAGTGTTTCAATTATGTGACAGATGTAATGTAACTAATCGTGTAATAAATGATCGTTCTTGATTATTATCATTTGCGGGAAAGGATAGTGACTCATACTCGCAGTGATGACTGTTTGTCGACAGCATAAAAGCGTGCGGTTAATTCCTCGATATGAGCTTTGCGCGTCTTTCATAAAATTCTAATACCAGCGCGCGCGCGCGTTAAATGCAGGGTGGAAGCTTGACTTCTAAAGAAACGCGCGCGGTCGGTCGGGTCGGGTCGCGAGTTGTATATCGGGGTCTCGGGCTTTCCTGGAGTATACCCATAAATACGCGCGCATATGCGCGCACGTGAAGGGCCGCCCGACCAGCTAACCGCCTTTCACCCTCCGACTTCACTCTCGCTCCCAGCCCTCGCTGTCTCACCCTTTGCTCCCGACCACCCGCGTCCCGATCCCCGAGCGCCTGATGACTCCTCTCTTGCTCGAATGCAGGTGGCGAAACGGCAATTAAGCTCGCGAGAGCTACGGACCTCTTGTTTCGACTATCCTTCGGCTTCCCTCCTCGCGCCATACACCCCTCGCGCCGCGCCGTTTCTCGGAGGAAACGAAACTGCCGGAAACGCCACCCGGCACCACCCACCGTCTCCCGCCACCTTCTCCTTTCAACCTAGAAAAGTTTCAACGCGTTCAGATCTCCGGTGCACTTGAGCGCACTGATTAGCCGCAGTACTGGCGCGCGAAGACGAAGGATCGATCTTCTTTCCTCGCTCGTGTTGAAATTCGAACACGTTATTACTGATGCACCATTATTAATGTGCATTAATAACACGCCAGATAACATTAACAAAGCCGCAGAAACTGTGAAAATTAGGAAGAACGTCGTATATTATATTTTACGTTCTAACTTCCGAACGTAACTTACGTTCAAAAAATATTATAAATTTACTTAATAGTTAAAGAGCTAGGGTAGGGAACTGTTTTTTACGAAGAAAATTGTGTCGCTTGCATCATAAATTCTGTCGAATTTGTAATTTCACTTTTTAATTTTGAAATGAAAAATACTAACGCAAAAGTAAGATTTACTGGCAAAATTAAAACGAGCGTTTTGCATCCAATACGTCACAAATTGAGTTTATTATGACGATTATCTATAATTATCCGCCACTTATATTGATACAAAAACGAATGGCTAACTACAGCTACAAATCCGAATGAATTGAATGGTCACCTTATTCTATATCCTACAAGTTTTTCGTCGTGACTGCGGGTCATGCAGGAAGTCACCGACAAAGGGCACGACAACGTGTAGGAGATCTCCATTAGCAGCTTCGATTAAGGGTAAAGGTAAAGGTAGGTGGAGGGTGAGCAGGAAGTAGAGCGGCAGGGAGGATAATTAGCTGTCCGTGCCGCTCGCTTTGCCGCGGCGTCGCGCGCTTCCGGACGCAACGTTAAAGAGTAATAAGGCGGGGGCGTGCTCGCGCGCTTTGTGAAAGAGAAGAAGAAGAAGAAGGAGAAAAAGGCGAGAAGGAAGGAGAGGAAGCCCGGTGAGCGGGGAGCACGTCAAAGTTCTTCCGCGAAGCGCGGGGGCAAAGAAAAAAAAAGAAGAAAAGGAAAGCACGGGAAGGACGAGAAGAGGACGAAGACCAGAAAGAAGAAAAAGCACGAGAGGTATCGGGAAAGGAGAGAGGAGGAAGGCTCGACGTTGTGAAGACGACGAAGCCGAAGCGCCGGGTAGGAGAGAGAGAGGATGAGGAGAAAGAGGAGGAGGGAACGAGGGAAGAAAAGAGTAAGAGAGAGAGAGAGAGAGGGGGGAAGGGGAGAGGAAAGGCGGCGAGAAGCCAAGGAGGACTCTTCGGGGACCGGAGACGACGGCGGGCAAAAAACGAGCAAAACGGAAGCGAGAGAACCCGACTCGAGCTCTCTGCCTTTGCCTTACCTTGCCCTACTCGCCTCGCCTCGCCTCTCCTCGTCTTCGTCTTTGCCTCGCCTCGCCTTGCCTCGCCTTGCCTCGCCTGTGCCTGCCAGCTCGCCACGAGACGGCAAACACGCCCGAGCTTAAGCTTCGTTCTCATGCCAACGCGGCTGCACGCCTCCACCGTCTTCTTGGTCGTCGTCTTTCTTTTTACCCTCGCTAACCTGAACCCCGTCCCTCCCTCCCGCGCCGCGGCGTCTCCTCTCGCCGCTTCGGTCTCGTCTTTCGTTGCCACGCTCTCGCAAAGAGAGCCATTCCGGTCTCCCGCTGCTCCTCGCCTCATCCGAACGCGCGTGCGAACGTAGCGGCAACGATTTGACGTGATCTCATCTCTTTATAATTCTCTCACGTTAAATGTCCGAATAATTAACTACGAATTGAAATTACATCAGTTTGTATTTTATATATTCAAGACTATCTAAATTGATCTATATTTTCTAGCAAAACTTTTGCTCCATCTCAATTCGTCAATTTTTCGTTAAGTTTTCGTTTTAGATATTAATTCGTTCTTCTACCAAGTCACTAGCATCTATCATTGTAATATAGCGTTTGTGGCGTTTGATACACCTTGTATACAGTCTCTGTTCCAATATGTAATATCCTTCACTGTGAGGCATGCGGTTGAACGCGTGCTCGGTAAAGGATATTATTAGGAATGATAAGTGCAGGAAGGATTCCTAGGCCGGAAATAGATACGCGGATCCATATGCATGCGAGCGGGCTATCATTCCTTTTTTTCGCGCGACGTCGACGAGATGAGACGCGCGCGCGCGCGAGATTGTAATGAGAGCAATGTAATACTAAGTCGGTCGATCTCGAACGTAATTACTTATACACACGCTCGAATCGGCGAGTCTCTTTATTATAGAATTGTAGAATTATAGATGTTGCTCGTGTCCCAACCGATGTGAACAATTTGTAAACTTCGCTTTCACATTCCTATTTAAAATACGAACACGATAACTTTGCAGATATAGCTTCAAATATTTAAATTTTTCGTCGCGTCCTCGTTTCAAATAACTATTTTTAAGTTATATACTTTTCATAATGAACGGCAATACAAATGAACGAATCTCGATTAAAATAATATTGAAATATATAGGCGTCCACGTGAACTCGAGCATATTTAAATCTTAGTGCAGGACACGAATAGAATTAACATCGTGCACACAAAAATTAAAGCCATACCACTAAATAAATACATTCGATCACTTCCCCCGTCCCCGCAGGGAGAATCAAATATTCTCAAGGCGGCAGCCCAGGGCGACTGTGCAGCTCACTCCTATGGCGCGGCGCGGCGCGGCGCACCATATCGTTATCAACAATTAACAATTGCGCGGCGATCGGGGTCGCAATCGCGCATGTACGCACAATCGCGAGCCGCGGATTAATTAATGAGCGGAGCTTTTGACGTTCGACGCGCACACGCCGGGTATTGGCGGCGGCATGGGCAGCGGCGGGTTGATCCTGAGCTATCGCACGCGCGATAGGCAGCCTGACCTGGACCGCTGCCGTGCGTCCCGGCGTCGAGCGTCGCGCCTCCCGCCCGCCCGCCGCCCGGTTCGCCCGCGTAATCCGCTTCTGGCATCACGAGTTATGTGCCACACCGTCGACAGCCCTCGGCTTAAGCCCGGCGGCGTACACGCCGCGCGCGAAAACGAGAGAGAGAGAGAGAGAGAGAGAGAGAGAGAGAGAGAGGCGGAAAGATATCGTT
>NW_020223175.1:32528-66720 GCF_003070985.1 Temnothorax curvispinosus | reverse complement strand
GAGAGAGAGAGAGAGAGAGAGAGAGAGAGAGGCGCCAAAATATCGTTTCCGGTAAAACCGCGAGCGTTCGCGCGCCGTGAAGAACCCTGCGTTCGTAATAACTCTTTTCTCTCCGCGTAACACCATCTTGAAAAGCGGCCTGCGTCTTGTAATTGAAGCCTGAAGCTACGGCCTTAATACCGCAAATTGTATTCCATTAGAGGGAAAATTAGAGCGGATAGAACGTTTTTTAATTTCGTGCTTTTAACGCGGTAGCGTATGTTCATCCTAGGGAAACGTACGAGACCTCGACGAAACGATCTTGACGATACGCGCCGCGATCCTTTAATATTTCGCACGGTTAAAGTGAGATATCACGCCGTATTACAGCGGCAAGGCTTAAGGGCGAACTGACCTGTCCAAGATTACGCGTTTCCCTCTGAGCCCGCATATACGTATATACATATCTACCGATTAGAGTTCTCGTAACCGCGCTCGAACCATCTCTGCCGAACAACCCAGTGTCACGCTATCGCGAGAAGTGGCTGTTATACTTTGCGCATACACGCACGTCGTGACACCGTCGGACGAAATAAGTGAGATTAGAGTAATTGCGAAAGCTTGCTGGAAAACGATGAGATAAAAACGTTGAAACTATGTGCGGTTCTACCTGAGAAAATCAATCGAAATTCTTAATATCAGAACGACAACGTTCTATAAGTCAACTTTCAATTCTCCATTCCAAAATAACTTTCCGCATTTTCACCAGCGATTAATTTAATCAAACTTATTAAAAATGTAAGGTTAAATATAGATACAATAGATGTATAAGTAGAGTATGAAGTAACACTATTCTATGTACTTCGAACTTTAAAACATCTCTGAGAGAGAGAGATCGTTTTCAGAAAATTATCATTTTTATTTTTAAAAACTTCCAGCACGGGTGGTAAATTGCAAGTATCGTAAACTGCCAAACGCAGTACCACCGATTTTCCCTGAAATTTTCTAAAGACTCTAAAAACTTTACAACTTTTAAAGTGCTTTACGCGGAAAAGAAACATAATATTGTGTGATAGGAAAAGCGACGTCCATCGCTCGAAAAAAAATTACGTCTCGATATATAATTAAGAGTTATATCGGCGTTCTAGAAACAAGAGGACGCGTAACTGCGGGAGCGTCATATAATTATCTCGTTACGGACGGCGGCGTAACAAGCAAGAAAACGATCGTAAGAAAAGTGAGCGGCTTCGCGCGACATGCGAGTAACGACGGCTCGAATCGGGCGATACGCGTTGCACGCGCGATTAACCGGTATCGTCCCAATTGCGCTGATGAAAGCAACGACGACGCGGCGTGGTGGTATCCGCCGACGGTCGGCCGGCCCAGAAATGCGCCGGCCGCGTTGCACTATTATTATCACCGCACCCGGATAACCGGCCACGCTCGATCGTTACCTGAAACTTAGGATTAGCACCTGGATCACTTCGCGCGACCGACGACCGGCAATCTCGCCGCGTCGACGCGTCGAAACGTTGCGTGCGTCCCGATTAGAGCTGACGCCTATCGTTAAACGGAGGTCCCGATGCAATTACGCGATAAGCCCGCATTTCTCAAGTAAGCGACTGAAAAACGGTTATGAAGAGATTCCTAATTATAAACGAGTTCCTCCCGCGAGCGCTTCTCTCGCCAGGTTTTCTTTTCTTAACGCCTCGAAAGATGTATTCCGAGCGCAGTTGTAAGTTTCACATCAAAGGAGAAAAAGCACCGCGCGTCTATCGCCAAAAATTCGATTTTCGAGATAATAATCAAGGTCGGACGTTCCCTCGTTCAAATTTATACGCAAGTACGATACGTGATATCATGGACGGTAGGATAGAGTTTCCAAGATTACAAATCAAAGGTTCCTCTTAATTAGTAAGCGGCGCTACGTCACGTCCTCGACTCTCCGTGTGTCGATAAAATACGCACGCGGCACCTCCGTTTCCATTTTATCGCGCGGCGCATAAATCTCTTTTTATCCGGGCGGGAGGTACGAACGCGTCGAAACGAGCGAACGAACGAGCGGGACGGACGGAAAATTTCGGCCGCGGAGTGTTCGTGGCATTATACGGACGAGCGGGCGCGTTCTCTCCGGCTCCCGCTGGTCGAAAATTTCGAGAGCGCGCGCGGATCGAGGTCGCGACGTAGGTAGGTAGGTAGGTAGGTAGATAGGTAGGTAGAAAGAGGCGGAGCGCGGGTAGGGTAGGTAGGTAGGTTGGAGAGGCGAATGGAGGGCTCTTGGATGCATTAATCATCTCCGTACTTCGTCCGCCGCCCGCTCGCGGACTCCCTCTTCCCTGACCCTTTTCGACCCTCCGTCCCATCCCGTCCTTTCGACCCTCTCGCTCCGTCACTCACGGCTTTGCCCTCCGCCCGCGCCAGCCCCGCCGCCATCCACCGAACCCTTTCTCACTTTATCTCCCGCTCGCTTCTCGGATCGTGTCTACTGGGTGTCCGACGAATACGCGTAGCGAAATCAACGGCGGTGCACACGTTGGAACGCAATCGTACGATAAGTAGTCGAGTCAAGAGAACGAATTACGCGTGAAAATCAATTAAAATATTTCTCGCGTATTTTTATTATTTTTCACGCACTTGCGAGTTAAACTTTAAATCTCTGCTCCGAGAGAACGGTAAAGTCACGGGAAAACGAAATTTCAATTTAGAGATCGGTCAGATTTTTTCCCAAGGGAAAAGACGATAAATCTATACCAGGGAGAAAATGCGAGATACATCCGGGACACCCTGTACGTATCCCCGGAGAGATGGAACACGCGCTCTGGGAGCGACGGGCGAGATAAATAAGCGACTCGGCGCGCGCCAGCGACGACGTTCCGCGAGTCTACGAGACGCGGATGCCTGCGCCGCGCCGCGACGCTTCGAGGTCGTCGGGCGCCGCGACGAAAGACGGGGCGAGACGCGATCTTCTCTCGAGATGCGAGAGACGCGCGAGGCGCTTTCGACGCGTTAGACTTTCGTCGTCTCCTCGTCGCTCGAGTTTCCCGCTAAAAAAGAGATCGATTCTAAACTTAGGAAAGTATTTTCAGCGAAGAAGAAGCCCGGCAACTTGTGCGACTCCGCGTTGAAATATGCATAAAAATAATGAATTGCAGGAGGCACCCGCGAGAGATGAAAAATATCAAATCGTTAGGAAAGATCCCGACAGTTAGTCACGCCGAATAAACCATTGCTGTATCGTGTACCGCACTCGCGTAATATTATGACAATTAGAATGATATTGTAACAGGATTGTCATCATTACCGTGTTACACTGTCCTGTCGTCACTAATAGTTCAAAACGAGGCGTATAATTAAGCGCGTTAATATTGCAGTGACGTCTAGAATTTCATGTAACTCTATCAAGATTTAAACGTCATCGTCCGTATGTATAAACAATGCGATATCGATTGCGCTCATAATTGAGGACATTAATTATAATGTACACGCATGTACACATATTTTCCTCTTAATTTACTTTAAATTTACGATTACTAATCCCTTTCAGATTTATCTCTCTATAACTTCTATGAAAAATCATTACAGGGATTAAAAGGGATATTTTACTTGCAACTGTTGCCTCTTTTGCAGTATTCCCTTTTTTCTTTTAGATTTTCTACTCGCTGTATAAATTTATTTCTTGATTTTGCCCGAGTCGCCAAGCTAAAAGTTTCTTATTCCATCGCGCGCTGAGAAAAGGATCGCAACGTGCGATGCGCTCGTTTCAATTTAATTTACCGTAGCAGGCAAGACCGGATCGAGCGCGCGAGATCGATCGATCTCCGCGATCAACGCGGACGAGAATAGAGTCGAGGCCACGGAGGAGGAGGAGGAAGAGAAGGAGGAGGAGGTCCGTGGAGGTAATAGAGCCGTGGAACGAGCAGACACCTCGCAATTTGGCTAATGGCCTTCCACCGGCACCTTGGGGATACAGCCGACACGGCCGTCGGCAACGCGCCGCCCAAGGAACACGGTCCCTACCACCGTTGGAGCCCTAACGAGAGGGGTGGCACGCGCTCACTCGTTGAATCGCGCCCTCTCCCCGTTTTGCCCGTCGCGCCGTCGCCGCCGCCGCCACCGCCGTTTCCGATAGTTTGCCGAGCGGAAATTGCGTGCCGAATACGGCAAATATGATTGTTCCTCCGCGACTACGTCACGAAGGGCGAAGCCTGAGAAAACGTAATAGCGATCGATCTTCAAGGGATCTTTATGGGAGATCGAACAAATTCAACTCAAAATCCCAAATTGTAGAGGAGTTAAATGTAAGGATTTTTTCTTACATTCTTCTCTTTTTTAATTATAAACGGAACGTGGAGATATTTCAGCGAGGAGAGTTTTAAAAACGTTTTTAAAAACGTCAGCAATCACGGACTCGTTGCGGCATTATAAAAAACATCGCGATAACTGGCTACGGAAACAACAGTTTATAGCGCGCAGTCCCGTAAACCGAATATACGAAATGTATCCATCGAATTGCCGCCGTAAACACAATTTTTGCGACACGACGAAAATTCGAAAAGCGAGCTTTTCATACCCGTACATCGCTCTCGCGAGACGAGCTCTTCAAAACATGATCGAACAAACAACAACTGGATATGAAAAGTATTCTTCCAAATGCTTCAAGCTCTTAAAGAATCTCGTAGAGTCACCATAGTAACATACATATTGAGAATTAGTAATTATATTATGTCATAAGCAATTGAAATGTGCATATATACACGCATGTACATATGTACAAAGTGTTTGGTAAAACATAGTTTCATACGAGATGGACTTTTACATTCGTATGAAGAATTACCTTGTGAATTACCCGAAGAAGAATGTATCATACGTATTCAAGATCACTCTATTTGTTCAATGTTTATCTTTTTTATGTACATTTCGATATGTATTATCATTTCTGCACCACATATTACTAAATACTGCGCACATATAAGAGTACGATACTTGAAAAGCCTTTATCGTGGAACATTAAACGTTGTTATTAAATATCAAAATTCCGAAGGAGTCGGTCCCGCTTCCGTTAGATAAGCGAAATATCGTATCGATACCCCGATACCGTCTCTAGCCCAGTCGAGGCGGGGAACTGCGGTCGCGCACGTGAACGCGACCGCACGCGAGCGGCAATTATCCGGCAGCCGCCCGCACCGCGTGGTCGACAGCGATGGTGAGGGCGAGAGAGAGGGCGAGAGAGAGAGAGGAAGAGAAAGAGAGAGAGGCAGAGGCAGAGTTGCTATGAGCCCGGCGGATCCCACGGGCGCGATTGCGAACCCGGGGCTAGCAGGGCGCTGTCGCCACCAGCCGACGCCCTTTTTGCCGGCACATTCGAGTTGGCGTCGGTCTCATAATTTCGATGACCAGCGGTGACCATCGGAATTCTTTGCCGCCTACGTTAATCTGCGGAGAAAAAAGATCACAGCTCGACGTAGAGAAATAAGGGAAAAACGTTATTTGTTCCGAGAGAGAAATGATTTCGCGCTGACGTTTGATAACGATATGAGAAAAAAGAAACCCCACGCGATATAAGCGGGCTTGAAACAGTCGTTGAAAATATTGCAGCGAGTTACACTAACCCCGATTTCACCCTTCATCGCGAACGACGATGTGTGTGTCTGCAAAACTTATCGTCTACGACGCAACATCGCGGCGAGACTTTGGCAGATCTCAGCGATCGATCGCCATCAGTCGACCGAGAAACCGACCGAAGTAAGACCCATATATATCACAACAGCCGCGGCGATGATGGTGTATAGCGTGTGTATATAGGTATATCGTGCGGACACAGGCTGTCATTATTTCGCGATCGATGGCCGACTATATAGCGCGTACCCGATGCGTAATTCGTGCACGGTCCGTTGTGTAGAGTCGATGCTACGGGCGATCGAATCGCGGCGCGCCTCTAAATAAGGCCGCGCGATTTATTCACGCGTCCCGTCGTGAATCGCCGGTCACTTTGATCCGTCTAGCGCGAAATCAACCTTTTTTTTTCGCAGTTTCTCTCCTCGCCAACCCGAGTCCGGTCCGTGAGTCTTGCCGACCGCAAGATCGGCCGTCCGCTCCAGCTCCGTCGCACAGCTCCTGTGGCCGATTTGTGCGTCATCACGCGCGTCTACCCTTCTTCGGAATCGCCCTCGCTCGCACGAGAGAGTGGAAACCACTCTTGCGTTCTATTCTGCGTCGATAGGGGTGGCATGTATGATTTAGAATAGAACAGGGTGGAAGAACGATTTATGACGCTAGAGCCAGAGAATTCTCGGATCTGATTATTTGTAGATACCAATGACATTTTATATGCATATGTTTAATATCTTTTCGTCTCTCTCTTGGTCTCTTTCTCATACGTTTATTTATTAATTTTTTCACTTTTACAATATATTAATAATTTATTGAATTTGATATATATATATATATATATATATATATATATATATATAATTTTTAATTTAACTTTATCAATTTTAATTAAATTTTCCGTTTAATTGAGATCCAAATTAACGCAAAATTTTATATATATCTTCTGTTCTCTGTCTGTTCTCTGTCAAACATATATTAGTACTCATTAGCATATAATTATACCTCGATTAGAGATGCCGCTATTTCTCTCCATCCGTCCCGCTTCGCGACCCCCATCCCTACGGCGCACTTCGATCCCCTGCGGAGGGGTGGCTTCCCTCGCGAGGGGTGCCCGCGCGAGGCAGGAGGGTGCGTCAACTGTTGCACGATCGCTCAAACTTTTCAGTCACAACAGGAAAGCCCGCGGCGGTGCCGACGTGGATCGCCACTTGCCGCGCGAAGGATGGCTCGCCGTTCCCCTATTTCCCCCTCGCCGCCGCAAATTGGGAGGTTTGACAAACGAGGCGGATAAAACCGTTCACGCGTCGTCTACAAACTCCCGTGGTATTAATAAGCAACTCCCGCGGGATAATTTTTCTTGCGACACTTTACGTGACAACTCCCGCGCGAATTTGTGTCGCCACGAGGACGAAACGTTCGCCATTATAAATTTCATATTACGAAACTAACTAAAAGAAACTAGATTAAATTAATAATATCTGTATTTTGTGTGATTTGCGAAATAGCAATCAGTTATGATCAATCTGCAGTCGAATCTTTCGTGACAAAAATGTCGAGAATCGCCATTAATTTTTTTTGTACTATAACTCAAAATAAAATATCTTTCGAATTAAGAGCTGCGATTTGACAGTATTCTCGTGGCGAAGTTATTGCCGAGTCAATCGCTAATTTTTCGGAGCTATATCGCGATAATACAAATGGATGAGGATTATCACGAATTTCTGATAAATTAATGGCCATCGATTAATTCTCACTCAATGTCCTTCGACGGCGTTAGGGCACGGAGTGACGGAAGGGGAAAAAAGAGAATGGGGGATGTAAAAAATCCCTGCGGATTTAATTAACATCGCACGCGCTTCTTTCCCTTTCCGTCCTTCAACCCTCTGACGTGACGTATACGATTGTGCTGGAATTTATCGAAGCTTCCTTGTCAAAATGCGCTCGCGGGGTGCGCGAACTAACGAAACCGCGAATAAAAGCAAGTAAAACTATAATAGCAAACACGTAAAAAAAAGTTGAAATTAATCCCACGATTAATTGAGAACTTGTACAATTGATTGGGATTGCAATTGGTTGAATTAGGAAAGCGTTTCTTTCATAGCCACGGAAACGCTTTTTTTTCCATGTGTCACGTCGATCATACCCGTCTCCGAAGACATCCCGTAATATTTCACCTCGTAATATTTCACAGCGGCCACGATCGGGAACGCTATAACGCACGAATTTTAGCTGCTTTTTGTTACGGACAGCAATCTCGTAACGTCGGAGTCGCGCGCGCGAGGAGAAGCCGGACGGACGGGGGAGAGAGATTCGTCAAAATTTCAGCGTAGCGGGCCAGATAACAGCGGGGCCGACAAGCAAAATAAAAGACGCCCGGATATCCGACGCCGACGCGAGCACGAGCGCGAGCGCGATCCAATAGCGTTGCAATTTCATCCATCCTCCATTCCGAGAGGAAATCCTTCGGGCGAAACAAAAGCGAGCAACGCAACCGTCGGGCGAGAATTCGGTCGGGAATTCGTCGGCGCGCGCGAGCACGAGCGCGCCAGCAGCAGCGACATAATTCGACGAGATTTTTGTCACCCGTTTCCTCGAAATTCAAATCCTCGTCGACGAGGAAAACGATCGGGGACGCGATAATCCGCAAATGCGCGACGCGAAAAATCTCGCGCGGTTTGCATTTTTAACACCCGGCGAGTTGGAGAGGTAGAGAGAATATCGGAAGAGGAGCGAGACCGCTATTCGTTCGTTGACGCGCGATTTCAACGCTCGTGACAAGTGGTACCCAAAGAATTTCCGCGATCGCGTAATAATGTTTTACTTCGTGGAAGTTAACTTTTTAGCGAAACTTCTTTTTTTCATAAATAGCGATGACGTTCGAGATATATATATATATCTCCATTTAATCTCCCGGAAAAAAAATCGAGCTAAATCCTTTTGGTACTGGAATTCTTTGTGCGCCTTCGCTTGACCTATCCTGGCGTACATTTCACCGGCACACGTTACATCCCGTCGCGTCGCATCCTTTCATCCCGGCGAAATCCTTCCGAGGGTGGGAGGAGGGGCGGGCCCGCGGGCGATTAACTCGCGAAACTCGTGCGCCGGGAAAAATCCGGCGGGAGAGAACGGTGGCAAAAATTTCGTCGGAAAATTTAACCACCAACTTTTCCGGCATGGCGCGGCGCGGCGTGGCGTGGCGTAACATAGAGCTTGGCTCGGCTCAGCTCGGTTCGGCTCGACATGGTTCGACGCGACGGGAAAAACGTCGCGATCCTCCCGGAGGATTTATCCCGTTCGCCGAATCGAGCGCAAAGGACAAAGGTAAAATCCGCGGGATCTCTCTCCGGGGAAAAGGAAGCAGAGAACGGAGATCACCGCGTGTGCAGGATGGATAGTGAAAGGGGGGAGAACGGGGGATGGCTGACGAGATCGTGGACGGCGGATTGCGGATCCCCAAGGGGGCGTTCGGGGAAGGGGACGGAGGGAAGAGGGAATACGACGGACAGGATGAGGAAGAGAATCGGGGTTGTGGAAGCGGCAGCGGCGGCGACCCCCGGAAGGTGTGGGCGGCGAGTGGCGATTATGGCTGGCCCCTAGCCTAGGAACAACTATCTTCCATCTAGACTCTAAATTCAAGAGAATATAGCCAGCACGCTGGAACGTTAGCAACTCTCCCTCGTCATCGCGAGCTGGACTATCGCGTATTTTGCATGAGATAGAATTTTTTACTCGTTTTGTGGAGGGAAAAATCGCGCTTACGTAACAACGCGATTTGATCGTTGATAGTTGCTCTAGCTAAAATTCTAAGATTTTTTCCAAATTTCCAAGAGCTGCGACTCCGAGGATTCGAGATCTTAAATCGCGATCAAGAGTTTCGAAAATCGACGAAGTGTCAGCAAAATATTATCGGCAAAGAGACGGCACTATCTAACATTCTAAAAACTTTTCCAAATTTCTAAATATTACAATTCAAGATTTCAAGTCGTACAAATTTAAATTTTTGAAAATTGACATAAATATAGATACTTGATATGTAAGTATCATTGGACAAACTAATTAGTCAAGTATAATTCCCCAAACAGCACGCTTGTCCAAAATCGGGACATAAGACGTCTTAAAGACATTTTTAAGACAGCTTATGATATGATGTCTAAAGGACGTTTTAATGACATTTATAAGACGTCTTAGTCCCGATTTTGGACATGATACTATCTGGATCTGAATCTTTGCGGTTTGTTGTCCTGGCCGTGTACCAAGCAGGCAATCGTTACGGGGTGAACCGGCTCTTCACCGGAGATTACAGCATTCACGGATTGTCGTCACAACACCTGTGTCTAGACGACGTCTCAAATGTTAAAAAAAAGAAAAACGTTTTTAAAACTTTGCGAGACGTTTTAAAAACGTCTTCAAAACTTTCTAAACGTTATCTTTCATAACTTTCTAAAAGTCATCTTTCATAAAACATTTCTAGAGCATGTAGTTATTTACATTACCGATTGCAATATTCGTCGATTAGGAAGTGGCGAATCTAAATGACATACAAAAATGTTTACGATCAATTAAAATCTAACGCACCAATGTTTTTTATTATTTCGATATCACACGAAACAATTAAGGCGAAATTTTACAAGAACACAAAGCAGGAACTATTAAGACTTACCTGTCTGCATACTAATTTTAATACTGCTACGGGGAGATCCACAAAAGGCGGTCCAGCGAAGGTCCAGAGGGCGAAGTCCAGCGATGCACAGCTGTAGTCCAAAGACGGTCTGAAGAAGCGAGGTCCAGCGGCGATTCAAGATCCGGCAGCAACCCAAGGAAACCTGCAACAGAAAGAGAAAAGGGGAATTAGGGTAGTCACCATAAAGGTCAAAGATCTGCACAATCATATTCTTTCTCGGTGTTCAGATTAAAACCGAGTGGCGACCATAATAGTAATACCTGCATAGTACATAAATTTCATAGTGGTTGATGACCATTATTATCTATCAGTCCGGTCACAGTAAAAAATCTCGTGAACCCGATGATGTTTGAACGTTTTGAACGACTGAGGTGTCATCGCAGGCATGTCGCGATGCCGTATTGCGACGCTTTACGATCACCCGGTATGCAACAACCGGATCGCCACGCGAAATATATGGATGGCGAATAAAAGTAGATTGCCGCGGCAGCCGGGCTACGACGGACAGCAGCATTTTTATAGTTCATATATGCCCGCGCGTGATTCCGCGTTCCGAGTTGTATCGATACCGCCGAACTGTGTTAAAAGTTATGCTAGTGAAAATGAATAATCCGAAGTATCATCTTCATTTTGAATGTTAGGACTTTATTCGCGAACTGGAAGAAAGATAGATTGATACAAGTATTGTTGGATTATTAACGATCAAAAGCGAATAACGAAGTCCGTTTGATAAACAGGAAATGAAAAATCAGTTATAAATCTCGTTTATATCCGCAATCATCAACTTCTTGCAATTAGATTTTAGACTTATCATTTAATTTTGACTGCCATATAGTATGACTACGAGTAGGAGAACAAATCCTTGATATCCACTAAATAAATTTCATCGTTTCGACGCATTAGCCGCGAGGTCAACAAGTTTCGAACAGGACACTAAAAAGAACCTGACTGATTCTGTCTGGAGTAAAAGATGTTAACTTCGTAAAGATTTCCTGCAAAGAAAAACTGATAAAAGGTGCGGCGATGTTCTGTAGAAGTTACAGAAAGGAACGCACCTCGCGAACGTGTAAAGTCGAAGCTAATTAAATGGTATATTAAATAAAATAACAAGAAAATTAGAGTATCAGTGAGGAAACTATTAAAATACACTACCATTGTTACTACTATGTACATATGCATTAGAATTATTTAAATAAAATAAAATCAAAGTACCTTCTTTAAGACGATGAATGAAGTTCCAGATAAAGATAAATTTATCAATTTAGATAGCAATTCTTTATTGCGCACGTATATCCGTATATAGATATTATGTTTTACATTCTTTATACACCGACTGGAATAATAGTTCTTAAACTTCTGTGGTAGTTACATCAAATATAACACCCAATAGCATACAGAGTCACATGTCATAGATGATACGATCGTGTATATACCGGTGATCGAATACGCTCCCTTCGTTCGTGTCGAATAACCCGGATCAGTACTTATCGCGTCGAGAGCGTGTGGAAGATATCGCGGGAACTCGCAATTACCCTAATTACACGAAACGAAGCGGTCGCAGCGTCGATGACGCGGCGTCTGCGCGAGTTCATCACGAGAGAGCAGAGGGCGAAAGGGAGGAAGGGAGGAAGGGACGAAGAGAGAGAGAGAGAGTGGGAGGGGGAGGGAGAGAGAGGTAGGGAGAGGATCGCCGAGAAAACGAGCAGCCGGATGGGCGCGCGGCCGGAGGAAGGATCTTAATTTCATAAGGATCCGTTCCCGAAGGAGATCGATTTTCCTGACCCTCGGGTACGTTAATAACCTCGGGTTGCGCGCACCCGGTCGCTTATCCCGCCCGAGGGGGCGACGGGGGGAGGAAGGGCCGCGATCGCGATAAATAATTTCGTTCGTTATCGTACCGGCCCGGCTTCTATAATTTTCATGCGCCGGATATACAGGGTGTCTTGTCGACAAATATTTTTCCCCGTCCCCCCTCCTGCGAATTTTTAGGATAGATTTCCGGTAAAATGGAAATAGAAACCGTTCGATCGAGCGTGATTCGATCGCAAAGACATTTAATACAGTCGCTCTGAAAATTGGGGGTATTGACAATAATTATCAGATTTAAAAGTCGTTCGTTAGTATATGTATCTTTTTTCCACAAATTTGTTACATAAAAAGTTGCTGTATCTTAAAATTATATATCGACATCCGTGTACCTAAAATATAGCGATTTTCCGTTAATTTTTCTCACGCATGCAAGACGCTCGCCGGTGCAGCTCGCATTTTCGAAAAGTTTCGGCGGCTGTGCGAAGCGATGAAATATTCGACAAGCTGGCATCGAGTTATACCGGCTAAATTCATCGCCGGTTATTTAACCTTTTTTTCCGCCGATACGAGCCACGATCGATTTGAAGCCTGATTAAGGGGAACCGGGCGTTGCGCGCAATGCAATGACAGGAGAGGACGAGTGGAATTGCGTTAAAGTGATTACCCGCTTTCGCGTTTCGCTTCGGACATTAATATTGTAATAAAAAATAAACGTCCGGTGCAAATGTATCGACTTATCCGAGTGTCCTGAATATCGACGTCGAGAAACGCCGCGAGAGTATGAGTCTTTCATTCCGAAGTTGATTTATAGAAGTTATTTAATTATAAAACGATCCAGCGTGATAGTTCTCATTCACACGCGGAGCTTAATACGCTAAATGTTCCCCTTGAACGCTCATACTTCTTTTGCAATGATTTTTTAAAATATTAATGTAAGAGAGAGAGAGAGTTTAACTTGGGTCTTTTTAAATATTGTAAAACTGAAATATTTTTGATGCTTGCGAATGAAGGTTTGCCAACGGCCGATCAAATTTCCGCCAAGGAAATCTGACTCCGACCTCATCAAGGAATTCTTAGCTTTAAAGAGAAGAGGCAACCTACCGATACACCCTATATACGTCTGCAGCGTACCAAGATCTACTCTGGCCGAAGCACGGAGTGCTTGCGCGCGTGCGAGTGTGCGCTTGAGCGGCGTATTTGGGTTCGAGGCACGTGTGTATATACATTTACGTACGTGTGTATGCATATGTGTGGCTGCGTGTGTGGCGCACGACACGCGAAACGGATGATCGAGCACCACTGACGCCCGAGCCACACACGGGGTTGGTTTGGGAGCTCGCGAATGGCTATGGCGTGCCGAGGGATGATTAATGCACGCCACCACCATCGCCCCACAGCACGCCGTCGCTCTCTGTACACTCGCGCTCCCGTCCGCCACCTCCCCGTGGCATAGGTCGGGCGAGCGTCATCGTTGTTTTGCACGCACAGGTGCGGAAACATTCTCCGGAAACGGCGCGCGACTCATTGTTCGGTGCGAACTTCAAGGACCGCATTTCTCTCTCTCTCTCTCCGCTGTTTTTTCTCTTTTTCTCTCTAACTCTTCATTTTCCGACCATCACCTCATAGTAATCGGTCCGCGGTTTTTTAACAGCAGTAGTTTTTTCCGCGCTTTTCTTGGCTTACTTGCGAATTCAATTTTAGTGGATTTTTAACGATTTAATTTCTAGCAAAAAGGTTTACAAAGATATCAGTTGTTTCCTCGCAACGCGATTCGATGAAGCTCCATTCATCTTTCGGTTTATGAGTAATACGCGTTAAATTAAAAAAAAAAATACAAAGCGTACTTCTTCGCTGACGTGGAATCGAATTTTATACAGCAACAAGTCGTTTCTATGATTTTTTAAAATACGTATCTCTATTATAATTATTGCGCGAGTGAAAGCGTGTTAAGTGAAAGTTTAAACTCTGTCCGTGTCATCCCAGATGAACGAAACATTAAAGTCATTCTTGCAACGAAAATATCTAGCGAGAATATAAAGCACATTATCCGTCAATTTGTGCCGCAAAGGAAATGATTAATTTGCTAAATCCGATCTCGGATATATATCTTCTTCGTTTGCGGTTCACGGCGTGATTGGTGCGAGGTTCAGATCCGAGATGACACGGGTATTAAACTTTCACGAGACGACATTTTTCTCCACGGTGGAAAATAACCATGTGACGCTAATGAATGCAACGGTACCTCATTTAGGAGGTATCCGATAGCTTGACAGGCCGATGTTCGGTTTGCATCCGAAAGCGTGTCGCCAATGTATTTTTCGCGAAAAAGCCGCGCTTTCGAAAATCACCTCGTGAAAGTAATCATTTTACGCGTTTCATGGCATAATGCAACGGTATATATGTATATGTATAAAATGCTTTCAATTAAACGGCCTGATGCGTAAAGCTTCCAGTAGATCCGCGAGAACGAAAAAAAATGCTCCATATTTGTAATATTCTAACACTTCCTTCACGGAAAAAAAAAGATTAGCTATTATAGCAAATCTAGTCGTAAAATATGGATAACTAACATTTTTACAGCGAGAGCTATAATTTAGCAATAATAGCAAAACTTTAACAAAAGGTTTTGCTACTATTGCTAAATTATCCATATTTTACAACTAGATTTGCTATAGTAGCTGAATCCTTTTTTTCCATGTTTTGAATAAATAAGTCCGGTCTGCGCTCTTACCCAGTTCGTATGGGGAAAAATTGTCCTTTCTTCGATTCCTACATCTCTTAAATATCTTTCACATATCTCACGATTTTCACCGTTGTAAAAATTGACAAATATGTGATTATAGACCTTTTGAATTAACGATAACTATATTGTGAAGTTGTATCTTGCATTTTATGAAGATGTTACTCAAGCTAATTTAAGCTAATTATACATATAGACACATATATGCAATATTTAATATATGCATCATTTTTCTGCTCTCGATAGCTTGACTTTTTAAAACTCACTACGCTTTATCTTATATATCCCACTATCTCATCTTCTTACGTTTTTTTTACCATTTATAATGGATTTGTTCTAGCAGCTGCATAAATTTAAATAGAATAAACTTAATACACGGATATCCCTAAGTAGAAAAATTACGTTACATTTCAAAGGCTATCGGTATTCCTCCATATTTTTATCAAGAACAAGTGTATTACACATAAACCAAAGAATCCCCGTGTATGAAAATAAACTGAGGGGGCGGAGCATCACGTACACGGTCCTCCAGATCGCAGAGACGCAAAATTACGCGCGACACCTTCGTTACCGTGCGAATCGCGCCATAAAGCTGGCGCGTAATAAAATCACAATTGGCGGCCGCGCATGGGGAAGCAGATATATATGTATAATATTGCGGGAGAAAGAGAGAGACGGAAAAGGAGGAAAAGAAAAGGAGAGGGGATTCTGGCGGCAGATTTATCGCGAAAATCCAGGTTTACCTCCACCCATCGAGCCCGGCAATAAAGAACCGAAAACTATCGTCCGGATATTGGTCCATATCCAAACAGAGGACCGGCTGTGCTGGTCTCGCCACCGGTAGCAGCGGCAGCACCAACCACCATCATCGCAATCGCCATCCCCTTCGCAAACGACGCGAGGACAACATGCGATCTCAAGGAAACAAACACGGTCGCGAAAAGCACGAGGGAAAATAGAAAATGAAGAGAGAGAGAGAGAGAGGGGAAATAGAAAAGAGAACGAAGACAAAGGGATACGTAGTCGGCAGGGAGAGGGGGTGGGGTGGGGTGGGCTTCGCGTCGCTGTAGGTTAAGCCTGATTTGCACGACGTTGATTTTTACCCTAGCGTACATTCTCGACGGCACACCGAAGGTAGATAGAATGCAGATCGAACGATCCTTTCGCGAGGCAGGACTTAACACATATCGGGTTTATTCGCGCGTGTATATACGGGGTGTCTCGTATCTCAGATCTTTAAATCGAAAATACTAAAAACTTTCGCCTGTCTTAAGTTAGTGCTAAAAAAAGTAACATTTTGTGATATCTCCGCGCTAATCCTTTACGATTTTAATTCGATTTCTTTTTTTACAATTAAATCCGACTTTTATTTTGTCATTTGCAACGCGCTTCCCCGGGTAGTTGAGAAATTGAGTAAGGACCAAGGGCAAAACGGTTGATTTCCCAGCACTTGCTCCCTACTCTACGTACAACGTACAGCTTCCGCTATACCAGCCGGCGAATCAGCGTGCCGCTCCCCGGGAAAGAAGTGTCGCGTAATCCGGGCTTTAGGTCGAGAGAGCGAACGGTGTGCACACCGCGCGCATGTAGCGCCCACGCCACACGGTGCATTGTACACCCACACAGCGCTCGACGCGTTGCCTACGTACAGCAGTCCGGTGGGTGTAGGTAACGGGGCTGAACTGAACCCCGCTGCGGAGTCGCGGGGCGCGGGGAGCAGGGGAGCCCGGAGTGGTGGTGAGCCGGTCGGGCGCGGGGGAGGTTGCCGGGCCGGCGGTGGCGGTAACGCGATAAACGGATTAACGGCGAGCTCGAACTCGAGCCCGTAGTTCGGCGGTCGGGTTCGGTCGCGGGGATGGGGTTCGTGCGCCGCACGGAAGGGGCGAAGGGAGAGAGAAAGAGAGAGAGAGCGTGGCGGGGTGAGGACGGCGCGGGAGGGTGGGTAGGGGGCGGTTGGCGGATGTCACGGCATCGCACGTTGCCCGACACCCACGACCCCGACAACCGCCGCCGCCGCTGCCGCCGTCGATCCCGCCACCGCCGCGCTCCGCACTCCCTGGCCTCCTCCTCTGTCCTCCCCCTTTTCTGCCCGTCGCCGACACCGACGCCGCAGCCACCCTCGTGTCGTGTCGGTGTCGTCCCACGCCGCACTGCAGCGCAGCTATCCGCGTCAAAGCTCCGCGCTCGGACGGATTCCCCGTCCGAAGCGCTATATACGTGCGCGCCTATGTACACCTGCACCGCCGCTCATTAGTGCGCGGGGATGCGATAGAATAATAATTTATTATGCCTGGACCGTCCTCGGAGATCGGTCGGTACCGCCGGGAACGATTACGCGACTTTGCGTGACATACGATATAAATCGGGCCAGATCACATTAGACGATTATGATATCGCGTCATTATAACGTCATTAAACATTTATTGTAGTTAATTAATTAATAAGCGCAGAACGAACATGTGCGATCAATTTGAAAAATAAATTATTCTTTGAAATCAATTTTTTCCCTTAGCAAAGACGTTGAAACGTCGATAGCTTTCGACGTTACAAGCGACGGTAAAAATGTATAGCTTCTCATAATTCTTTAGCTTCAATCCTATTAAAAGAATTTTAGTTCCAGCTTAAATTATTAACTGTAAGACATTTAATATCGAATTTCGAAGAAATCGTGGAAAAATCGAGAAATCTCCCACTCAAGTTTTCACTAAAGAGGAACTAACTCTAGAGATTGAGCAATGGAGATTCAATTCAGAATAAAATTCTCCACAAAGACTCCATCCATCATGAATTCCACGTGTTGATCACGTATATGCGTTTATGGGCAAGCTCTCTATATAGTATGCGCCGATGTATACGACTTATATTGCTTGTTCACCGCTTAAAAGTGTCTCTTACGAGAGTCTATGCTATCTCTGGTCCTCTCTCCATTCAGAGCAAAAGCGGAAGAACTCATATCCCGTCCTAACGCTGCCGTTGATCGCTCAAGAGCTTCATCACAGCCGCCGCGCTCGCGATACTGACGTCCTCCATTTAATCCAGCCCTTCGCCTCCCCCGCAGGTAGTTAGATGTCTATACCCGAGGACATTCTCACGCAGAAAACGTTACGGCGAGAGAGGAGGACTGGCGGAAGGAGTCGGAGGAGGTCGGAAGGGGGGCATTCGTGCGGCCACGGGGGGGTGGGGTGGCGCGGCTTTTATGATCGTGCGCCTCGTTTCACGGCGGTTTGATGGTGTCAGGATGAAGCGATGGAGAGCGCGAGGGCCGCGATAATGACGAGAAAGAGGGAGAGGGAACGTTAAGGAGAGACGGTGGAGAATAAAGAGGGAGATCTCTGAGAAGAGAAAGGTAGAGGGAAAACGACGAATCGAGCAGGGAGGAGGGCGACCGAGGCAAAATGGCGTGCGGCACCCCATCCTGTCGGAGAAACGCGAAGCGAGAACACCGTGCCCCGCATTTTATCGCGGCGGCTTCATCTTTATTTATCGCCGATACGACTTTACGGCATACATCCCTCCGTATTCCCCGCGGGATTCCGCGCTACGTGCGCTGGCAAAGGGAGAACGAGAGCCGCGCGAGAAAGAACCGCGCGGCAAAGTAGAGAGGGCGGAAGCAACCGTGAGTTGCGAGAGGAGCGGGACGGGGGAGAGGCGCGACGGTTGACTCCTCGGGAATGCCTCGAGCATTCCAGGATAATTGTCGAAGTTAGCCCCACGGAGCGGTAAGAGGGAAGGAGATTGATTTCTTCCCGGCGAAACGAGACCGAGTCTCGGAATACTGTCGGATGACGTAAACGAGCACGCTGTACTTTCATTAATCTAACGATATCGGGAATGACCTCGTTATAATTTAAGAATGAGATATACCAGTTTATATGCGTAAATTTGCGCTGACGACGACAATTCTATTCGTTGATGATGGACACAATACAACATAACGAGGACATCTCGTTAATTCATTGGAATGGCGAAGGTTATTAGGCCCCGTCAACAATTCTATAATAGCATTACTATATATTTGTAAAAAATATCTCCGCGAGACGCGTGGAACTTATAGCAAAATTTAATATCGGTCCTCTCCGGAGCGAGCTGCTGCTGCGGATGATTCATTACCGCGTAAACGCGCCTCGCATGATCGGGACGCTCGGATTTTCATCAGCGTAATCTCCGCGGCAGCCGTGTGCGTGCGCGAACGCGCGCGTGTGCGTGCGACCTGCTCGTTATCGACGATCGTGCACGAGTAGACTCCTTCGCCTTCGGTGAACGCGGCGGATAGAGAGAGAGACAGAGAGAGAAAGAGCGAGAGAGAGAGAGGGGCAGAGCGAGAGGTAGATCCGGCCGACAATACGGCGGGCACGCGAGGGCCATTAAAGGAGCAAGACCTCCCTCGCAATAAACGCCGCCCGTCACGCCCGCTGGAAACGCGGACGTGCACGCGTGCTCGCGATGCACGCACACAGAGGCGGACGGAGGCGCCCGTAACGACGTAATATAGAGCGCTGACGACGCGCGCGCGCGCGCACACACATCGCGTTTTCAGCAGCCGCGCGCGCTGCTGAATACCGCGCGCGTACAAGACTTGGTTCACACCACGCGGGAACGGTCGTCTGGCCCCGGCTATTACGATCCGCTCGTGTATTCCGCGATGCTTGAGCGAGCGGAACCTTTATTGGCGCTCTGAGTATAACCCCGCGAGAGACGCAGAACCAAACGCGAATTTTTCTCGAGACCGTAAACATAATATATCGAGAGAAACTCTATAGGATGCTCCGTATTACAAGAAAGGTGAATAAGAAGCGAGAGCGTGCTAACTTTGTTTGCAGGTAACTATTGATATTATTAGAGTTCGATAGAAAACGGAATGGAAAATGTGAAAAAAATTGACGTTACATACATATGTGTATATATCAATGTTTTACGTAACGTGGAAAAATCTTGTTTCTTTCATCAATTTGCTCCAGAATATTTTAATATCTTTCGTGAAGAATTTAGTACTGCATAAAGGTGATGAAATTACATTTAGAAGAATTGTATATATGTCCTAAATCCTTTGAATCGATGTATTATAAGAATACTTTGATTGGAACACAAACACACCGAGGAATATTTCAAGAAATACTCTTATGTCATTCAATTTCAATCAATGAAAATTCGTACTATTTTAGTATTTTCATCACGCTTAGCCATGCAGTCATTCGGTAATGAACGTAAAAAAACGTAAAAGTGATGTAGTAGACTATTTCAAATGCAACGAGATTCGCGTTCAAATATATTACATTCAACATCTCGAGGCGTGAGCTTAAAATATGCCTGTATAGAAGCTATTAGGAGTTTTCTGTTTAGAAGTGATGCCCGAGGAAGAGGCCATTTGCGATTAGAGTAGACCCGAGAGAGCAGGTGATCAGAAAAAAGCTGCCGAATAGCCGCGTCACGTGCGAGAAAACGCGGCGGTCGTAGGCAAGAAAAATAGCGAGGACGAAGGCAAAAAGGATACCACAGCGCGCGGTTGGAGGGCGAGACGGGCGAAGGGACGGGGTGGCAGAGAACAGGGTGACGGGGGAAAAAAGCAGGGAAAGGGATGTTGACGCACGTGACCCGAGCGGTCGCGTGCGAGCATCCATCTCTCGTTCTCGCTCTCTCGTCGTCGCCCACTTTTTTTCTCCGCTCCGTCCTCCATCCTCCCTCCCGCGGCCCCCTTCCACCGCCCGCGGCACATCCTGCGATGTACGCGCATCCCCGAAGACAAAGACGAGAGCGACGGTAAAAGGGAGGGTGGAAGAGCGGAATAATTTCGCTCTTCCACCGGCGGAAGTGCGAAATTAAATTAATGCTGATATTGCGTCGAATAATACCAGTTTTCTAGTATTATATATCTGTATCTTAGATGATAAAGAATCGTATCTCCATTATTAGAAATTTAGAGAAAATAAGATTTAAAATTTATTATTTCTATGAAAATTTCCGTTACGACTTTTTCTGAACATTGTATCTTAGGAATTAGTGATAATAAACATAAAACCCTTTACCGTTATGCATGTAATTTAAACTCCTGGTATATATTGGTAAAAGTATATTAACTCTAATTTTGACAAAAACTGGAGATACGATTTTTTACCTCTAAGGTACAGATACAATATATTTATTTCTGATCATCGATTTAAGCATATCTTTCATTTATCTATGGAATGTACATAAGAAAACTTTCTTTGTATCGTAATCTGTGATTATATCGTATGCAGTACCTACATACCTAAGACGAAATTCTTAGATAAATTTTTAACATTTTATCTTATAATAGATAAAATCTAAATTCTATATATCAAATAAATGTCATTTCCTGAAATGTTAAGGGTTTTACAAAATCGGGAACTATTTTAAACACGGACGAGAGACATGCATTTTTTGTAGGCGTCTCTTTTTCCGGAAAGATCTGCGTCATAAATATGTCGCAATACGGACGGATTTAAGGGACGAAGAGACGCGTCCCGTCGTCCAAGTACCGCCGTACACTCTGAATCCCGTCGAGTCAGCAGCGTTGACGTCGTTCCCCGCGATCGGCTCATCCATATGCATAAGGTCCGGCTTTTATCGAGCCAACAAATAAATGGCGATCCAGCCTCCTCTCTCTCTCTCTCTCTCTCTCTTGCCCGATGTCTCAATTTCGCGATATCCGGAGATACGCCGGAGACAAGCCGCGCGATTGGACGGCGAAATGGCGGAAGTCATAGGAAATTAATTCGGCCCGGGCCAAGACCAGGCCGCTATTGATGATTTGCAGCCTGGGCCACTCTCGGCCGGCCCTTAATGACCCTCAAGGCCGTTCCCGGCGAGAATCGAGATTCCTGCCGGTAATTTCGCGGAAGATACTCGACGCTCCGCCGACACGTGGCCCTCGTAATGCGTCTTACCCTCCATTTCTCGCACGATACATGGGCCGAGAGATAATTCTGTTTCGATAGATTATCTCAACATCCGTAATCAATCTCGCGTTCTGAAAGAGTCGACTTAATAATTTTCTATTGTCGCATGAAGATATTTATTAATATTCGATATTTCGCGGGCCGAATATGTTACAGGCACAGTTCGAAATTCGCATTCCGAGGTCGAATGCGAATTTCGAACATAAGACCGTGGAAATGTCGTTCCATTTATTAAAATTTTCGCGTCGGAGCGTCCGCCCGATGTGTCTGGCGCTCGCAAATCCGGAAGCTTTAAGAGCCGGGGTCGTGCATTCCGCCGGTGTCTCGGACTGCGAAATTATTCAGGAGTCTTCCGCGCCGTAGGATTTGAAGGAAAATATTCGGTGCCCGGGACTTCCTGAAATCTCCATGCAAAATCGAGAGAGAGGCGTCCGGGAGACGGCCACGAGGTCCGGCTCTACGATATAATCGCTAATCCCGAGTAATTTCCGCGGCACGGCATCGCGCGCGGCAGGGTCTATTTACGGGTCTCGTTACGCCCACTTATGCCCACGAGGTGTGCCCAAGCGCGCGCGGCAGTTCGACCTTCATCGAATTCTCAAGATAGCGTCAAGTCTTTATTTGACAGGAACAGGCCCAGCGTAGAAGTTACGGAGCGAGAAAATTCATTTATCATTATTTATTCACTTTCTGACGGGATTAACTTCGTGATGAAAAATGAGACAGACGATAGCTGCAGAGTGTCGAGTACTACATTTATGGTAATGAAAAGAAAAAGTAGAAAAAATAGCGATTATGAATAATACGTAAATGCTAAACGATCATAGCGGAAAATAATCTCTCGAAAGAAGCTGAAATTCGAGAGAATGTTTAAATTTGTATACAGAACCGGATAGAGAATATCGATGTCACACTTTGTAATTATTTCACTTGGATCTCGTCTTAACCCGGGAACGGGTGTCTGGGGGTAATTTTTACACCTCAGTATCGAAAAAATGAAGCTTACAGTAATTTTAATGTGCTTCTTTCAATTTCAAATATTTCTTTAGTTTCTCCTCACTTTTTTCAGAAAATGTTAAGTATCTATTTATATATTATGTGTCTTCAAATCCTAATAAATTATAGAACAATCAAAAATATGCATTATATAATTAATAACAATGACTTTTAATTGGGGTGTAAAAATCACCACAGGTGACCATTTATGCAAAAAGAAATCAGAGCGTATCAAATGAAAATAAAACAGAATAGATTTATATTTTGAAATGACTCAAGAATTATCTCTTGAGTAGAAAACAATTTAATATTTGATCCAAAAAGTTTTTCAAAATTTCCAGCAAACGCTTCATCTATTTAATTTTTGTCACTGTTTTCTATTCTGTCATTGTTTTCCAAGTTAAATATGCCTCCCCCGTATATCCTCGAAATTATAAATTACATTTCCGCCGCAAAACAAAGTTCGAATCTATCGACGAATAAATTCCCGTTACTTACTTATCGTCATTGTCCTTGATATAATTTGCCGAGATTATTTGATTTCCCTTTTCGTAATAATCTAATCAATTTAACTTCGCCAATCAAATTTCCGCGGAGCTGATCTTTTTACGTCAAAGAACGCGTTTCTGTCCCGGAGCTTCACGTGGCAGCCTCTCGCGAGTTACGAGCTCGTAATCAAAAAGATTATCAGAGAACAGCGTCCACGACTGATAAGGAGAAATCGACGTCGATTTAGCCCAAGTATCTCTCCCCGCGCACGGTGATGCGCCACGCGTGTTGCGAGAATAGCGGTCACCCCGATATCGCACGTACGGGCGATATTAAGCGGCGTATGACACGAGCGTTCGCGCTCGTGCGCGCGTTAGGGAAACGGGGCGTCGATAAGACATGGTCGTCGGCCGGCAGCGGTCGGTCCCCGACAAGCGGGGAGACAGATCGTGCTCGTTGGCCGCCGCCGCGGCCAACGTGATAAGATAAGTTCGCGCGCCTCCCCCGGTATATGTGTGCGGCGCGCTCGCGTGAATAATAATCGAGGTAGCGCGCGCGCGAGAAGTACAAGAGCCACGAACAGCGCGCCGCACACACACGCGCGCGCAACGCCGTGCACGCACGCACGCACACAAAGAGGTACCCGGTAGGTAGGTAGGTACCGGCTCATTGGTCGCGCCGTATAATTAATGGGGACGCAAACCCTGGGTGACGTTTGTATGCAAATGCCCGCATGTACAATCTCTCCCGGTCGGGTCGCTCGCTCGCTCTTCTCCCGACCGCGGCCTATCACCACGGACGTCGGTGAACGTCTCGCTCTATCTAGCACACGCTCGGCTCTATCGCCGCGCCGTCGTTCGCCGCGGGGAAAACGCGGCTCGTGTATACCTACACGGCGCGGGATGGTCCCATGCTTACAACGCGTCCCGGCGCGACGTGGAATCCGTGTTGCGGACGAAATTGCCCCCCCGAATCGCCGCGCGCCTAGTCGATGATGGTTTACGATTCCATTTGCGATGCTTTCCTCGTGAAATGCAAAAAGGAATCCGATGCCGCGCGATCGACCGAGGAAAAATCGAAATCCGAGAACGCGTTTGCCCTCTCTCTCTCTCTCTCCCTATCTTCAACGATATATTCCCGTAACGCGTCTCGATAGCGCGCGGCATTCTCGATATGTAGCGAGGTGCTCACCGGCATGATCCGCAACGTGGATCCGACGGCGTGGCTGATGACGGAATTCTCCCGTAAATCCGTCGGATCCTGACGGACCCGTTCCTGACGATCGACGACGGGAGGAGAGACGGAGGCGAGAGTCGTTACGCAACGTCAAGCGAGCGATCGATCGATCTGGGAAGTCGCGCGCTTCCCAGCGGTATGCTTAATCGAGGAGTTAATTTGCGTAACTATCGCGCCGCTACACACACATAGAGAGGAAGAGATATATATACATATATACATCGGACTGCATTAGGCTGCGCCAGACTGCACTAGACCTTGTAGCGCGTACGCATAGTGATTCAACGATGGCTAAATAGCGCATATTCAGTGTCGATCTCGTTACAAGTGCGAAACACGTTTAACCCCGCTGGCCGTTAACAACGTCTATAGAGAGGCGTATTGTTTCCCGCCGTGTATTAATGGCACCTTTAGTCGTCGCGCTAAGTAGTCGGCACGGCTAGTTGGGATAAAAATAATCGCCCGCCGACGTATGCTCATTGTGTATGCGCCGGGAGCGACTATAGTCGCGCGCGCGCGCGCGCTCCGCTAAGCATGCAGTTATGTATCGGGAACACAGAGCCGTCCGCCGCCGAGTATCGGTGATAATTTTGCAATGACTACGCGATTTACGACACGAGTGATAAGGAAGATCTCATTGTCGGTCACGAAAGCGCGTGCACGGATCTAAAACCGAAAAAAGTTTATTCAGATCTCTCATGTGTACTAAATAAAAAAAAAGTGAATTTTACGGCAAAGAGATACGTGACGTGTCCTCGGCGTAGCGCGAAGTCGTTCGAGTTCGAGACGAGTAAAAGCTGCGGCAAAATCAAAATTGAGTTCGACAGATAAACGAGTGACGGGAGACCGCGCGCCGTTTCTTTCGTCTTCTCGTTTCGCCTGGGCGCGGATTCCACGTTGTCGCCACTCGGGGAGAGGCCCCGACTACCGTTACTTACAATTAAACTGGGCATCCGCGCGCGGGCTCCGATCGTTCGTGCCTGACGATCGCAATCGCACGCGTCGTAAACATCCAGGTTACGATTGGTTTCCCTCGGCGCGTCGCGTCGCGCCTCGCCGCGATATCTCCCGGCCGTAAAAGCCGAGACGCGCCGTCGATGCGCGACGCGGGAGCTACCCAGAACGGACGTGCTATGCGTATCCGCAGCGCGAGCGCGCGTAATAACTCGCAATAAATATTGGACGCGTCGGGAACGCGCCGCGCGACGACGCCCCGCGCATTGGCGCCGCCAGAGATTTCCTCGGGGAGCCGCACGCGCGTCCTTAATCTTTCGGACAAATAAATTAATCAGACGGATTAATTGGACACTGCGTTGTAATAAAACGCGTGAATATACATTTCGTTAAAATAACGAAAATGTAAAGAGAAGATTAATTTCAAATTCGGAGAAGCTGCGATCGAAGTCGATCTATTGAGTAATTCGATCGGATGCCTCTACTATGCAAATTTCTGTGCCACGAAGCGAATAACGGACGACGCCGATGTGCGCGTTTCGCGAACACCCAGTGGAAAATTATGAAAATGCGCGTCGCGGAACGACCCGGCGGTCGCGGCGACGGCGAATATATACGCGGCCGTGTATCGTGGGAGCCGCGGCCGGCAGTGGCACGAGGACCATTAATGATGCATAGCCCGTTGGCGTTAGCCTGGCAGTCATAATGACCAGGTCGACTGGACGGTTGGCTGCTGCCTGGTCGGTCGGTCGGTCGGTTGGTCGGTTGGTCGGTCGGCTGGCTCGCTGCCTCGGCGTGCTCGTGTCGAAACACGGATGCGTCGTTCAGCGACTATACGAGCCAAGCGCGCATATGTACGTACATACATACGGACTATATATATGTATTTTTTTTCGGCTACCGTTTGTAAATGGCGCTCCCGCCCGTCTCTCCTCTTCTGTCATTATCCTTACTTTCGAGTTCTTCCCTCTCGTTCTCCCCGACGCATCGTGGACCGCTTTACAGCACTGGCGCGCGACCTTATACCATCGTCATGGCTTTTTGCGTGGCCGCCGTTACCGCCGTCGTCGCCGGAGGCGAACGGAGAGCGGCGCGACGCAAGGATACCGCCGTGTGAGACCGCTGAAATAAATATTCCGGAAGAAGGTGGAAGCGCGCGCGTAAAGCCGTGTTTACGAGCTGCCAGATTCGGAGGCTGCTGGCGCTCGCCGTCTTTCTGGCGCGCGCCGCGTGTTCTCCGATTTTTCCTCAGCTTTAGGAAAATTGGAAATTTTTAGCTCCGTGCTCCCTTTCGCTTGTGCAAGAGTGTTGGAACGCGCACTCTCTGGTAGCAGTAAATGTGTGCTTTTTTTAGACAAACTTTGTCCCTTTAGTCTTTTGCTTTTAAAAAAAATTAGGGATGTTTGCTGAAGATAGATATTTAATCTTTCATGATAGAGACGGAGTTACACGTGTGCCATCAAAGATACCCGATGTGATATTTTTCGAGATTTCGATATTTCCTTCGTCGAGAACGACGAACGCGGATCGGCTTCTCAAATGCAACGTGGCTGCGACCGAGATGCGAGTGCCGCGACGCCGAGGAGAAGCCATCTACTTAACTCATCTGCCAGCGTTGATCGCGATAACGCTCGCGCGGGATGAGTACATACCGGAGATAAGAATAGATACCGCGCGACGAGGCCGCCGGCGCCGCGAGCGCGTCGTCGCATCGAATCGACTACACGAGCGCGCGGAGAGCTGTGCGCTTTAATTTACGCGGAGCTACGCGTCGGTGAGTTAACTAACAAGACGCGCGGTGAACGGAAGCCGGGCGACGCGCGAGATGGCAAAAGAGTCGATCGAGCGGCGATAGCCTCCTTATCGGCATTGCCTGCCTGTCTGCTGCGCATTCCGCGCATCGCGCGGCACGCTGGAACTCGCGTGGAAATTGCTCGCGCGCGTTGGACGCGGCTGCGCCACGACGCGACACCAGGCCGAGCCGAGTCGAGCCGCGCCGCGCCGCGCCGCAGGCTCTCGCGCTCTCCTTAATGAGGATTGTTCTTTCTCGCATGCCGGATAGCATTTCGACATCGGGCGTCTCGAATTTCTCGTGCGCGCTTCTCGCTCTCTCGTGCGTTTATTCTCCTCTCTGCCCCTCTTTCCTCCCGCTCCCCGAGAACGATCGATGCCGAAGCCATCGAGCAGAGCCTCCTCTATCTCGCTCGCACCTTACCTATCTTCCTCTCTTTCTCTCGTCGGATCCGTATTACCCATTAGAAATGGTAGATCTAGCACATAGCGTATACGGAAAAATATCGGGGGATATCTAGGATATTACGGAAGATAATTGTAGAATTAAAGCCATCGCGGAATTGTTGTCGTAAAATTGCAGATGCGTCGCGCGGCTCTCGACACCGAGTGAATCCTGATCGAAACAGCTAGACGCTCAAAGTGCGTTATCCTATATCTTATCCGTATCTTATCTCGCGTCCGTTTCACATTATACTTTACAGACACTTCGTGCGGCGACCGGAATTTATCGTAAACCCGTATCGACGCGCCGTCACATTTGAACAAGTTTCTCAATAATTATCTGCGTGACAGGCGTAATCTCTCGTTACCAACGTTATCCTTTCTCAATTAAGGAGAATGATCCTCGAAAACTCGCAAGCTTTTATCTTTTGAATTTTTTTCATTATAATTAATTTCTTTCGTTTCAAGATACATTACGGAACGAGCGCGTCCGATGCTAAGCGAGAATTTTCATTAACATTTTAGTTAATAAAACCGAGTGCTTTCTGAAAACGCAGGTGACATCCGTACGCTCTCTCTCGTTACAATTGCTTATTATTTCGCCGAGGGGGTCCCGGATCGCGCGCGACTCGAGCGTGAGGATAAAGAGAGAGAAAGAGAGAGAGAGAGAGAGATATGAGTCAGGGCCGCGTGCGCTTGATATTGACGTCGCGAAAGCGTGGAAAGCGGCGCGGGGCGTACGTGCGAAACGCGACGCGTCCGCATACTCGCACGCGCGCGACGAGGCGGGATTCATTAAAAATACACGCCTGTATTTTCTGCGTCGCGTCCGTCGCCGCCGGCAAACGCGCGCTTCGTCTCGCTCGGCAGCCAGCCGCGCGCGTTTGCCGATTATCGCTTACACACACGCACGCACGCGCCCGCGCGCGCGCGCACACACACACACACACACACACACACACACACACACACACACGACGCGCGACGAGGAAAAAGCGGCGCGGCGAGACGATGATACGCTGCGCGATACATGTATACGTATATGCGCACGTATGATAGACGGGACGGACGTCTACACGGTTCTGGGTCGCGCGTATACAGCCAGCTTTCGATGACACGATAAATGGGGCGGAAAGACAATGTGAATTATTGCGAACGTTCAATTAATTGGATGTGAGAAAAAAAATCTTCCAGATACACAGCGACAAAGACAGTAAGCTTCATTATTGGAGCGGTAGTTGCTAGTCTTAAGTCTGCTTAAATCCGCTTAAAATCGGTAATCAAGAGACGCATCGTCGTGATGTAATTACGTAAAAGACGCCGCCGGTCGAATTCTCACGCATTAAATATAAAGAAACGACGTCACGCACTTGCACGACTTACATTTCCCATTCCCCTATCGTGCCTAGTAAGGGTGGGAAAGGGAGACGGAGAGGAAGTAGAGAGCGCGCGGCACTAATGAGCCTCGTCTCTCGTTGCGGTGCGTAATGTCTTGCCGCCGCCGCCGCGCCGTCGTGAATTCGCTCCGTCACCTCGCAGGTCGTGCACCGCCACCGTCAACGACACGCCCGGGAGCGTGTCGTCGCGTCGCGCCGAGCCGCGCGCAAACACGCGCACGCAACAAACACGCGCACGCGAGGCGACACGCGGCCTTGGCAGTTCCGCCTGGGCGCGTCTCAGCCTAGCCACCGCGGTCGATCTAACCGCGGCGTGGCCCGACTCGACGTGGCTCGGCGTGGCTCGGCGTGACGGCGACGCGGTACGACGCGACGCGCACGCAAAAAGCTTCGGAACGCCTTTCCCTCTTTCTCCGCTCCGGCGCGTCCGCTACCGCCGTCTTCGCTCGCCGTCTCTCCTCCTCCTCTTTCTCTTTCTCCTTTTTCTCCGTCCGCCTCGTCGCCGAAGAGCTCTTGCGGGTCTTCGCCGTGGGACAAAATAGTCTCGCCTTTCTCGGCCGCTTTTGCCCCGCGGCTGCTACTCCTCCGGCGCGGCGTCTCCGTCGTGTTTCCATCCTCCTTCTCCTCATACGTCTCGCCGCCGTCGCTGCTCTCGGGTGTCGGTTCCGCGCTTTCTGAGAGCGAGGAGAGCGGCCGAGCGACCGACCGACCGAGCGACCGACCGACCAGCCAATGAGCCAACCGACCGCCCGGCGTCTGCGAGAATAATGGGCTTGACGTTCCTGAGTGGGTTCCTCGGCGATCCGGATATGTGTATACGCTTACATGTGGCGGTGTGCCCGCACTTCGTAGGTGGTTTATATATATAGGTGGATGGATACGCGCGCACACAACGGGATGAGCGTTTTCTCGCGACGAGCCGCCGGATTTTCTTTCTTTTTATATTAATATCGTATATTTAAGATAATATTATAAATACTGTTTAAAATAGATTAGAGTAGAGTAGATTGGAGCAATTTTTACGTCGATTTTCATTTTTTTAAGCAGAACACTTCCAAGTTTAAATAAAAACGAAAATTGGGCATGAAACACAATTTGCGAAGCGGATAAGTCAATCAATTGATGCCGCGCGGATTAAATCGACAGAGATTTTCTAAAATCGATCTCTTTACGGTGTTCAGCTTATGATTTACAATGTCAGACTCCGACATGAATTCTAATCACTGGCAGAATAAAACGTATTTCTCTTGATTACGACGCGATACGTATGGAAATATATATTTTTTCCAAGAGATTTATATGTTTGCGGATTAGTTCGATATATCTCCCTGAAATTCGTGCAGCCTGGCCTAGGACGTTGACGGCAGGAAATTCTCGATCGGTGAAAATTAACGTTGACGTCATTCGCGCGCGTAGGTGTAACGCATATCCGCAATATTAATATCAGTTAAAATCGAGTAACACGCCGAGCTGCGAGAGAAACTTGCGAGCAAGCGAATGAATTGTCGAGATACATATCGTTGCCGAGATGTCATTCATGGAAAAAAAAAACGCTCGAGAAACTTAATCTCAAAATTCATACGTGCCTGCATCGAGAGAGATTAGAGCACGAGGGACGATAAACGCCGGCGCGGCGTTTTCCCCTCCCGAATATACGGTACGAATATACCTTCTGTTCTTCCGACGACACCCGGTAGGTGCGGTCAAGCGAGTTCCAGACGGCACGTTTCGCAGCGGCGAGCCCGGCTCGAGGCGCGGTATGTAAGTATATATATGTCCATCTATCTACCCAGCGGCGTGCGAGCCTTGCCTTGTGTGGGATTCCCACAGTAGGATGGACTCTCCGCGTCATCGCGTGGCCGCCGCGCCGGCCGCCTACGGCGTGTCCCGAAAGTTTTCGTCGTAAATCAAGCCGGTCGCGGTGCGGTGCGGTGCGCGCGCCGAGCTTTGCAGCGCGCTCGCGATCGCCCGCTGCGACTTCGATTCGATCCGGCGAGCTATCATTCGCCGTTACGTAGCTAGGATGAAGGTGAAGGAGGTACGAACGGAAAGATGACAATTAGATAAGATTAACAAAAGATTAACTAGCTGAACGTACCGCACGATTAAATCTTGAGTTAAATTCCGTCGACGTAAGACCTAACGACGAGTTTCCGACGAATTTTCCATCTCGCGGAAGCGCGAAACTTGCGTTATCCATCCACGTTACGTACTTTTGACGCAGCTTCATAGAAACGTTAGTTTAAATTATCAGATTCTAATAATCGACAGCAAATTAACTGTTTTAAACCAACTGCTTTAAAAATCCTTCTAATCTATCCTGCTCTAATCTATTTTAAACAATATATTTATAATAATATCTTAAATATCCGACTTCGTGAGCCTCGCGGAAAGCGCACGATAACTGCAAAACGATGCGTGACAGAGGCGATTCAAGTGACTTTCCGCCGACGAGTACGGAATCCACTCCGCAACGCCACGTCTTCCTCGATGACACCGTCTTCCGACAAGGACGTCGTCCGACCGCTACCTGAAGCGGACGTAGGCGAGATTACTTGGAAAGAAGTTTCCTTCTCTCGCTGGCTGCACCGTGCCGAGAAAGTCGCCGCAATGAGCGCGTACGAATCGCCGGATAAGTACCAGCACGCGCAAGGAGTTGGATCGTCTGTCCCCCTCGTCAGCCTCATCTTTCTCCTCTCGTCCGGCTACTTCTCACGCATCAGAGCGACCTTTCGCGTTCATGGAATCTCGTGCGATTCCATCGACTCTCCTCCCGCGTGCGAACACACCGGGCAGCACGCGAGCAGGCTCGCTCCGGGCGGGAAAAAGGGATGTCGAGGAGGGAAGAAGGGAGAGAAGGAGAGCGCTCGACGAGCAAGAAGAGGCGGCCTCCTTATTCGAAGGCATATACCTAACTAGGAGAGCCCCGAGTACGGGCTACGTATTACGCGGATGCTATTATTCTTGACGCGCGCACGGCGGAGAGCACGATGAAAAATACCTCGCTCCCTCGCTCGGCCGTGACTCCGCGATGCACGGTGGAGCCGTTGCTTATCGATGCCCCGGGTCGATACGAGGCGGCGGAGAGAGCGGCGGTAACAACGTCGCGCGCGCACGGCGAATCGGGTTTTTAAATTAAAAACTCGCTCGCTAATTCCGCCCGTTTCGCGTCCGGCTCCGGCTGAAACTCGCGGCTAGCCGAGCATAGGCGAGAGGGACCCGAGGGAAAAAAACTGACATTTTCCTACGAGAACGCGGAAAACTATCGCGAGATATATCATATTGTGATATACCGATGTAGAGGAAAAAATTCACGCGCACATGTGATTCAGGATGATTCCGTTTGACACGGCGCTGTTTTTCTTTTAATTGTAGATGCGTTAGTTGTATCGATGCGCGAACGCGCCTGATTGGCACTTAAAAGTTTTTGTATAAAAGTTTGCCGCTAAATTATTTCCTTCTCTCAATTCGGAATTCTAAATAAAGACTATATGTATATGAGGAAGATTCCTCTGTCTCGCTTTCAGAATTTTTGCTACGACTATTTTATATATGCTAAACTCTTCTTTTTGTATGCAGCATATATAAATATCTCCTGCATTTTTTAGCGGCAAATATCGAGACTTCTCTTTGTCACGTGTAACATATACACCAGCAAGAGGATCCGTTTATAAAATTATTCTGTTCCATCAAATTAAGAAGTAAGATTCAAAATACAGAAAGCCCGAATGGCGCGAAATCAATGCGGTCAAAGAGGATCCGCACATTTCGCGGCTCCCTATGTACAATATGACGCAAATATAAAAGCATTTAATTAAACGATTTAATTATCCCTTTATTTTTCGAAAGGGCAGGAGAGACCCGATATTTGGCGCGCGGCTTCATTACGTTATACGAAGCACCTGCCATGAACGCGCCGCGTTAATCGTCCTCGCGCGTCGCGACGCGCGCGTTGTCTCTCCCGTCCTCCTCTTACCTACCCTTCGGCGCAATCAAAAAGTACGCGGGTCGAAATAATGACCGTTACATTCGAAACTCCGCGATTTTAGCGGGAGCACGCGTCGGAGGGGCGGCTCGACCGAGGCCCGCCGTCACTCTCCTCGCGTGCATGCACGCACGCTCGTTCACTCGCTCGCACATTCGCTCATCCATACCTTCGCGAGCAGCGTACGCGCGGCCTCGCGTTCAGTCTCGTTCGCACGCACGCCTCTCGGCGAGCCAGCCGCGCGCGCGTGTGAGTAACGCGCTTCGTGGCGCGCGTGCCGACGACGACGAGGCCGTCTCGCTCCCTCACGGCTTTCCGTCGCATGCCTCGTCGCCACCCCCGCGCGCGTCTCTCTCGCTACGCTCGGTTCGGTTCCCTCGTGCCCCGTTCCCCACCGGAGCTGCCTGCGTCCCGAGGGCTCATCGCTTCGGCGAGCCGGACGGCGGCACGGTTTGAGCTCCCACCGCCACGCCGCCTCTCCCGTTCTCTCTCCCTCTCCCTCTCTTTGTCCCCCTTTCGTCTACCTACCGACCACGGCCCGTCGCCTCGGCGCTTTTTGCTCCTCTTCCTCCACTTCACCTCCTACTCTTGCGGTCGTTTCGTCGCACACGACGTGCCGCCGTCGCCCGTCGCCGTCGCCGTCACCGTCGCCGCTGACTTTTCGCGCGCGTTTACGAGACGGGGGAGATTAAAGGCCGACGCGCGCGCGGAACCCCGACGATCCTTATCGCGTGCCGCGCAGCGTGATGCGTAGAAGCGCGCGCGACTCTTCTTTTTCATAGCCTGATGGCCGTTACTAACGTGAATCGCACGCGACTTACCATTTACGTTGATACGTAGATCGATATCGGCGATCCGTTAAATGTCAGCGATACATTCCGCGGATAGTCGCTGGGCAAACGGAAAAACGCGGGGATCGCGCTTGAAGCAAAAATTCATTCATCTTTTATTACTACGTAACTTTCGTAAATTATATAAGAGAGAGTTGACACTTTAAATTATTTAATTTTCCAATTCAAAATTTTAAATATCTAGCTGATGTATACTTCTGTCCCTATCTATTTCCGCTACAATTATTTCGATATATATATTAAATTGTATCGTTATGCATATATATGTTGTATTTTTGGCAATTAATGAACAAATATCAAAAGTTTTTTTTTG
>NW_020223175.1:20724-22528 GCF_003070985.1 Temnothorax curvispinosus | reverse complement strand
AAAACGGCCCTGAGAGAGACGGAGGCACGACGTGGCGCGCGACGAGGACGCGGCCGCGAGCGAACGAACGAGCGTGCGAGTGAGAGAGAGAGAGAGAACGAGAGAGGAGGAAGACAGGAATAGGAGACGACCGCACGTAGCCGCAGGCAAGGGCGCGCGTGAGCAGGCAAGCGAGCCTTCCGACCGATCCTCCGCCGCTACGCCGCGCCGCGCCACGCTGTGCCGAGCCAAACCTCGCCCTCGCTTCGCTTCGCCTCGCCCCGTCTCGCCTCGCCTCGCTTCGCCTTGCCGTGTCGCGCCGCTCTGCGCCGTGCCGCGCCGCGCCGCGCCACGCCGTGCCGTGCCGCGCCACGCCGGAGCGGCGAGCCATCCGTGCTCCAGTATCCCCCCGCCCCACGCACGACCAACCACGACGCGGGCCCCTCGTCACCCCGCCGTCACCCCCCGCAGCCGACGCGCGGCCTCGGCGCGCCAAGTTCGCCGCGTACAGCCGCCAGCTACCGCTCAGCGCTCGGCGCTCGCCGCCTCACAGTCCGTCACCGTCGCTCGTTGTGCGAGCAACACGCGGACGTCTCCGGAGTCAGGCTGCACGCACTGCGTGTGTTTTTGTCGTCGTACCGTTGACACAGTGACGGATCGAGTTTGACCCCCGTGTTGCGATAGCATGCACGAGGGTGGATTCTCACGTTGCGCTCGAATTCGACGCTCGTAAATCCGCGATTCAGGAAATTAACACAAAACATTCGATATATCCCGTATATTGCGGAAAGGACTTTTTTTCCTGAGGAAGATCGAGTGGTCCCAACTCGATCGCGATCTCAACTTGACAAAGGCGCCCTTTAGTGCGCGTTGTCAAAGCTTTCAGTGAAAGCGGGACGCTGAACGTTATTCGTCAGTCGCGCGAGAACTTGTGAACGTGTGCGCTTCGATTGTTTATCGACCACTTGCTGCACCTCGTGAGACAGACCCTGAGGAGTTCGACGAGAATCCAGCGGGAAACGGACGAGCCACGACGGCCGTTTCGCTCCGCGAGTGACAAGTGGTCGGCGACGCGTGGTTAACCACGTGGCGCGGTGTGTTGCGCCGGTGTACGGCCGTCTGGGTGGCGTGAGGACTTTCGCGGGACTCTCTTTCTCTCTTCCGGGCGCGCGTGTGCCGGAGAATCGCGCGTGCACACGACGGACACGAGGTGACAGTAGTCGTTGGTGATTGATCTCACGAGCGAGCGGACGTTTCGCGGCTTCGTCAAACGATCCTAACGTTAACGATCGATCCTCGCGCCTGTCGGTCTCTCTCGAGGCATTCGCGAGGGCATGGTGCAACAGTGATTAGTCCCGCCGTATATCATCGCCGGTGCCAACAGCAGATTCGCAAGGGTAGCGCGGGGGGTCCGGTGGTGGTAGTCTGGTCTCGCCGTCGCAGGCCGCCGCGAGATGCTGAGAGCCTCGGCCGTCCAGTCCAGCCAATCACGTAGGGTGCTGCGATCTGTGCCGAGGGCCGTCGCGGCCTGCTAAGGATGACCGCGCGTCTACACTCGCTGAGGCACCAGGAGAAGAAATCAGCCGGCAGCAGCCACAGACAGCACCACCAGCATCAGCAGGCCGTGCATCAGGGTCCGAGCCCGGCACCGAGCCCCAGCCCCAGCCTCAGCCCGAGCCCGAAACATTCGGACGGACGAAGAGTGAGTATAAGTAGCGGTGTATTTGAAACGAGCGCCGAAAAATAAATTTTGATTTAAACAACTATCTCAACATCTGAAATCGAGTAACAAATTTTTAAGAAAAAATATTATTTCCTCATACAT
>NW_020223175.1:0-20624 GCF_003070985.1 Temnothorax curvispinosus | reverse complement strand
TCAACCTCTGAAACCGAGTAACAAATTTTTAAGAAAGGATATTATTTCCTCATACATATTATAGGATCTCAAATATTAGCGTTAATGTTCCTGAAATTAATTAGGGAAAATGTATGTAGACGTGTGGGTGGGGTGCGAGTGAGAGTAGAATTTAGAATGGAAATTGCAGCGCAAGCACGTAAAGATCATTTAATCACAGATTTTAAGAATAAAAGAAAAAGGAGAAGTCGAACGTGCGGGGGTGCGACACTCACCCCTTGCAGCGCAGCGCACGCGACCACGCGTCCCAGAACGCAACTCACCCTACCTCCCGATTTCTACCTCCTGCGCACTTAATCTGCGATGGTGAGTTCGCTGTTGTGACGCGAACCCGATACTGGACACGTGCGTCGTTTACACAACCGCTTGTCGTCCAAACCCTATATGTGAGAATTCGCTGATTTGTCAGTTGGGCCTCCAAATATACGGAAAGCACGGCAGTACAATATTCGCGTTAGATAAACATGAAATGCATTGTTGCGAAAAAAGTAGATGGACTATTTCTCTGGAAAATTAACTCTCACTTTTCCTCTTAGCTTTAATTTGATTTACCAAATGCATATCTACGTATTATAATACTTTTTACTTTAGCTGAAAGTTTTCTTTTTTACCCCTATTTAATATTTTGCAAAGAAAATATCAAATAAATTATATTTAATATAATATTGGATTTATATTACAAAAATAGATCAAGTTTCCAAGATACTTTTTGTATTTTTTATACGTCGAATTATAAAGAATCTAAAGGAAGAGACAACGTTGCGACTTGCGAGTCGCGGCGTTCAGCATGACTCCAGGAAAAGTTGGCGATTAAAAACTTGCGGCAAAAAGGAGCGCCAGCTCGGCGTTACTTCTAACAACTCTGTTATCCTCTCTCTAATCTCTGCGAAGTGTGTCAGTTTTGCAACGCGACAGAATCTGCAGGACCGCGGATTTCGAAGGTCCGACCTTCGCTCGTTTCCGGATCGTAAAAAAAATAAAAAAATAAAAAGCGCGCGCGGTTGCGGTGGCAATAGATACGCCGCGCGAGGCATAAAACTGATATCGCTCCCCACGTGGGCGCGCCGTTAAAATCGCAGCGAAACGCGCTACATACACGAACCGTTGAGCTATTAAGCGGCGAGATACGCGTGCCGACACAGGCGAGATTAAAATGTACCGTCAGAGGAGATAAAATTCGACACGTTAGAACAGATCGTATCGTCGTCGCACTTGGTGGCATAATTCTTTGCATAATTGACATTGTCTACGTCGAGATAACAAATCTAAAAGTATATAGCAATCGTTCTCTCAATCCTTCTCGAATTATATGGCGAAATTGTAGTTAGGAGAGCACGTGACAAATGAATTTCCTTGTTTCTCCTTGCCGTGCGGCAAAACGCAGCAGGTCGCAAGGGCACGTCGCGGCACGAACGACGAACGATGCGTGTCGGAGAGCCTTGTGACGCCAATTTGCAGTAATTGGACGTATTTACGAGCGGTTATCATACAGATCGTCCGGACGCCCCCGCCCGCGTGGTCGGCGCCGTTCAAAAAAAAAGTAACTGTAATTCAGTTTATCCAATTAATTCGCCGGTTCGGAAATGTGGCGGGATCACGCGTCATCTAAAGACCACGCTGTATTTGCCGCGCGTATAGAATTTTTCATCTGCAACTACGACGTAACATTTGGATAACTTTAACTCCCGCGCTCCTTGCTCAAATTGCACGGAATATTCACCGAAATATATTCATGAATTCTTAAATAAAAATAATCGGAGATTAACGCGCGATTTCACGGTTTCGCGCTCGCTCCGCGAAATTCCGTGTACCGAGAGTACTCGCGCGTGAATCCCGCGGTGTACACGTGCGTCAAATGCGGCTAGGAGGTGCCCTTTTAAGGCGATCCACGTTGCGTGTGAGAGTACGTTCGCTCGAGCGCGCCTGGAGCGCGAGCGGCGGTATCCTATTAGGAAAGTTTCCACGGTGACGAAAGGGCGTAACTTCGTGCACTCGTCTTTATTAGCGGAGTGGATTCGCGGCGGAAGACACGCGCGTCGCGAATGCGTGCTTAATAACGCAGGAATTTTAGGTGAAAAACTTTTTAACACGATCTTTTTTTGTAACCAAAACTTTTTTTTACAATCTGAAATCTCGGAGTCTTTTCGTTTTAAATGGACGATATGACAAAAAATTAAAAGGAGACAAATTGTACGCATATTAAATAAGAAATTATGATAGATTACATGTCAATAATTGATTTTTATGGATATATATTATTCTTGTATGTAGTGTAGTTGTATATTTCTTTTTTAATTTTTGGCTACAAGATATATTTTACATCTTAATCCGCTTCATCTCAAACACACACAAAGGCGAATAATATAAATTATAACATTTTAATGTTAACTTCCTACTCTGTCGCGTCTTGTTTTCGATTTATCTTTTCTCTTGCGTTGAGGAATTTTCCTTCGCTCATTCACGTAGTCCGGATAAACAACCGGGGAAGGAAGCAAAATAATTAACCTCACGGATAGCGATGCTATGAATGAAAATACAAAAGATTCCACCAACACTTTTAAATCTTGTAATCGAACTATACTTAAAGACATTAGTTGGAGCGCCTAGTAGATCGAAGTGCGAGGTCCGAGGATTGAACAATGGCTTTTATATAAACGTGAGAGAATTTCCTAGGTTCATTCAGAAAACTTCCTCTCTCTCTTCTCGTGATAAGAAATTCGTAATTTTTATCGCGTTATCGGAGCGGGCGGTTAAAGGAATTTCAAAAGGACGCTGTTGATCCACCGAGGTCAATAAAGCCTCGCAGGATTTCGAAACTGATGGGAGAGGAGAAGGGAAAGGAGGAAAAGAACGAAAGAGGAAGGAGGAAACGCGGTGGACGCCGGTCGTCGTCGGGCGACGGCTTAATTGACGGCACTTAACGGATCGTCGTTATGCCTGGCTTAATTACCTGTCGCTCGTTGCCGCTGGTTCGCGCATTTTAATCGATTTATCATATGCGAAGCGAAGGCGACGACGTGCCCGAATATGACAATGCAATGGACGGACATGCGACGATTACGTCTCCAGAATTCAAAAAGAAGCGACTTGAGCTTACCGAATTTCCTTGAAAGAAAAAACTTTAACCCTGTCTTTTAAAAACGATTCCAAAGTAGCGAAATAATTTTAACGCTCTTTATGAAACATCTATGCATCAATAATGAAAAATAAAAATAAAACTGTCGAATAAATTTGTATTAATTAGGAACACTATTAAGCGTCAGCCTCAATATTTTTTGGCGGTGTTGAGATTTGCGATTAACATAGATTAATTCTTGCTAAAAATAACGCTGTTCAATCCTCACGTGTTGCATATGAAACCAATTTGCTATAAGTCTGTATTTAAAAAGCGTTAGCATCTATGAATCGTATGGCCTTAGCTTCGATGTGCACAATGCACCAAAAAAATGGCCGTGACCGACCCACTGTTAGCGATGACTGGTGTTAAAACAGTCTGGTTGAAAAAAAAAATTCCGGCGAGGTTCGCACGTCGATGCTGATTCACAATGCTGTCGCCGTACGTGACGCGAAGTCGCAAACAACGAGAATGTGATTTATCGCGCGTAACGCGCTAATCGGCGGCACCGTCAAAGTCACGCCGTCACGCCGCGCCGCGCCGCGCCTCGCTCGCAGCTTGTCTCCCCTTTATCTCCCTTCTCTTTTTCCGCGCGCGCCTATCTTTCTAAGTCACGCCAACTGAAAGAGCGTCACGATAGTGCGCGGGAATTATCTTAGGGGTTACAATTTTTCGGTGGCTATCGGAGGAGCGGTGGAATTGAAGCGGAAAAATTCCTTTTCTTTGAAAGAAAGGTCGTCTGCGACGAGCAGTAATTAACGTTCTAAAAAAAAAAACAATGATAAAGCGAAGAGGGCGAAACTCGACGTTACTGATAATTCGCGCTTCTTCCAACGATTAAAATATTTGTCAGTCTTTTATTAGCGAGAATTTTTTTTATCGAAAGAATAGATTCTTCAAGCGCCAACGATACCTTTTAAATCTTCTACCGATTGCGAGCGTCGTCGGCTTTCGTTCAAGGAGTGCGAATCGAAGCGAAAGGAAAAGGAAGAGGGAGCAAATGGTCCACGACTAACCCAGTTTCAGCCTCCGAATCGCCGAGGCGTAATTTAAACGCCTCTATTACAAAATTCCTCTCCCGTTTCACCCGCAGGCACGCATGCACACGTACACACACACATACAAAGAGAGATACATCTAGACTTCTAGATGAGCGAACGAGGCCCGCACGAGAGTCCATCGTCGACAGACGCGCGTCTTCCCCCTTCTCCCTCCGCGCGTCCATCGCCCGCCCTTCATGCGCGCCTCTCGTAATAATAGAAGGACGCGACAGAGCAAGAGTGCCGTGCCGGTCGGCGGCGATGACACGCGCGTGCACACGCACACACACACGTACACGCGTGCGCGCGGACCACGTACGCACGCACACGAATACGCATGACCGCGCGGCGGCTCGCTCGTTTGTTTACCCGTCGCGGCGCTCCCGTGTGAACGCACCGCGCCGACTTCGCCTCGTCGTCCTCCTCCTCTTCTCCTCCCTCCCCGACCTCCTCCCTCGATCCCACCTTCTCGGTTTACTCTTCGTCGCCCTCGACGTATCTGCGGTGCCCCGCTCGCTCCGCACGCGTCCTCGCCTCTTATCCCTCTCGCCGACCGTCTCTCCGTCGCTCTCTCGCGCGCGGTAGTCGCAATTCTCCCCCCTTCCCCTTTCTCGTTAGAGCCCGACTTTGCCCGTCTTCGTCGTTCCGCGCGTCGCTTCTGCTCGCGACTTCCATCTCCGTCGCTCTCTCGTCCGCCCCGTATCTATCGCCGTGTCTCTCATCTCTCTTTCTCTCTCCGCGTGGCGCTCTGTAGCTCGCTACCTTCGTCTCTCACAGGGGGATACCCGCTGTCTTCTTTTCATCCGACGACCTCGCCGTCTCTCTTTCTCTTTCTCTCTCTTCTCTCTGGCACGCAGTCTTCTCTCGTTCCACGCCGTGAATATCTGTCGTCTCCCGCCTCGGCGGCGGACGTGCCTTTGCCGGTCCGGCCTCGCCATTTCGCACGCTATCCTCTTCCCACGTGGAACGTCGGCGTTTTGCTTTTTGTGTTCCTGCGTCTCCCTTTCCGTATCTCCTTTCTCCTCTAAACGTCGCTTCGCGATCTCGCTCTCGCCTCTACTCCACACTCCACGTTCCTCGTCTCGATAGATTAACGATTAGTGCGTCCGGCAAAATTATCACGCGTAGCACCTGCGCGAGAAGTAAATTTGCCGCTGACGTGAGCTTCCGAGACACCCGGTGCGTGTGCGCCTTCAACCTCCTCCGTCATCCGTTTTAGTCTGATCCACTTTATCCGGCTCTATCTCCGCTCATCTACGACTGTCGCGCATCTCGCGTCGTCGGAGATTGCCCCCCTCCCTCCTCGACCCGCGTCTCTCTCAGTGAGCGACGCGACCGACGTCGGCACACCGCCAGTGAGTTGAGAGACTCGAAAGAGCCACAAAAAAGAAGTGGAAGATTATTCGGAACGTTGAGACGCTCGTAAAGAACCGGCCTACGAGAGAGGCCGTACCTCCCGTTTCTTCCTACAGCGGCAAGAACTTCGATATTTCAGGCTCGGATGATGTGACATCCATCGTTGCCGCCACAGCTACGTTTGAACTTTCCTGGAGACTGAAATGGGAAACGAGACGAGAACGCGCGAAAGGGTAGTACCGCGTTCCTGAAGGGATGGAAGTCGACTAAAAGAAACGGAGGAGGAAAACGAGAAGCCGGCTCTCGTATACCTTATCCGGACTTAAAACCTGCTTACGCTCGATCTAGAACCGGTAGTGTCCCCGTAAAATCGACCACCCGGGCTCCGCGCGCACCCTGGATCCCCAGCTAAGGGAAAAAGAGAGACGCGGAAGCGCGCGAAATAGGTTGATACTTCTCGATAGTTTTGTCCGGACCTCGGCACTCGACGCGTTTGCCTTTCTCTCTCTCTCTGTCTCTCTCTCTTCTCTCTCGAATGGTCCGTGTCATTCTCCCGCCGTTGTTTCGCCCGCTCGCTCGTCACGCTCATCGCCGGCGGCTCCTCGTAAATCACCTCTTCCGCGAAGCGCGCGCGCAAAAAAAAGAAATAGTGTACTCCGGCTAGGATAGAGGAGCGTGTTCCATCCAGGCAACACGTTGACCTACTGTCGTTAAACCGCGAACGTTCGCGCGCTAGGAGCTCGGATGAAAGCTGTTTCAAGTTATTACTACTTTTTTTTTAACATAAAGAACATCAAAAACATACTTATAATCTCTGGAATAGCGACGCGTACTTCGGATCATGCGAATGTCCGACGGATAATTGTTGTGTGTTCTAATCCGCGTATTACCGGTCACGTTGTTGATAGACGTATTAAAGATCGTTTTCTTGCCCTCTCTTTTTCAGGCTAACAAACCACTAATGGAAAAACGACGACGAGCAAGGATCAACCAGTCCTTGGCGGCGCTGAAGGCGCTCATCCTTGACAGCGCCCGCCTGGAGAACACCAAGCACAGCAAGCTCGAGAAAGCCGATATCTTGGAGCTTACGGTCAGGCATCTGCAGCGGCAGAGATCGCTCGCTCAGCCCGGTCTGTCCAGGTACAAGGCAGGATACCAGGACTGCTCCAGAGAGGTAAGGGACACTTTTATACCTTAGGAGAGCGCGACGCGATATTATATTTTTAATAATCCACGAAGGGGAAAATGTTACAACTTTTATGAATTATCACAGCCGTTGAAATTTTAGTTTTACTAATGTGAAAGAGAAAATTTGCTTTAAAAGAACATATCTTTCTCGTTTTAAAATCCCGATCGATACGCCCGTATACCTTCGAGAAAATAAAACGAGGACCACATCGGCGAGGCCGACTACGATGCGGAAAAACGCGAGTTTTGCGTCACGTTTACCATTATACTCCGCACGTTTCGTCACGGGTTAGCACGGGAAAGGAACGCGGACGGGGATGAGGGAGCGGTGGGAGAGGGTGGTGAAAAAATTCCAACGCGTCCCCGGCGTACACCGAGGAGCGTGTAATCGGAGAACTCGGCGGAACTGGTTCGTGTTACACGGCGGAGAGGGATTTCTACCCGGTGGAAGAAGAACCCACCCGAAACCACCCTGCCCTCCGTCCCCTCCTTTCCCCGCGCCCGTTCTATCTCCACGACGACGATAGGTATCTAACGTATCGGGTTGTCGCCGGGGAGTCTCGCGTGACTCCAGCGAAGCTCAATCGCTCGTTCGTTAAGGAACGTCCAGTCGCGAAATCAGGGGAAACTCGTTGAAAGCGGACACCCCGTAAGTGCCCATCGCCCAGAATTTGCCGGATGAAACCTTGTGGTCGGATCTCCTGGTCGAGTCAGGTAGTCGCCCGATCGGGGAAGAGGGGGAGGGAAAGAGCCTTTAGTTTTCGGTTTCTGCGCGCGAAGACCCGGGCGCAAAGTGGAATTGTGTGACCAAAATCAATCTCTGCATATAGCAAATGCCAAAAATGGAAAAATTTTTACCGAAAATATCGTACGGTTAAAGAGAGAAGCATTACAATTTTACAGAAACCTATTGTTACGTATAAATTTAACATTTATTTATCAAAACCGTAGCATTTTATTGTTCATGAGCCATTGCACAACTTATGTCTTTCGCAATGCATTGTATTAAATAATTACAGTATTATGCAATAATCCAACTTACGGGGTATCCCTAGAAAAATCTGTTGCTCGGAACAAATTTTTTTTCCGAACTTTGGCCTTGTCTAGGCGGTACGGGGCGCGATACGTCGCGCCGCAGCATATAATACGTCGTATATCTTCATCGGTACGGCGCGGCACAAACGTGCCGCAGAACTCGAGGCGTCGCGTCGAGTCGATTGTCGGCTCGCTCGCCTCGACAAAGCGCACTTGTCACGATACAAAGCCCGGCCGTGCGCGCTGTACCTGTCGTGCGACCGCCTTATCAGAATGCTCACCGATAAAGTCGCCGACTTCCCGGCGCTAGGATATCACCGCTGGAAAGATGCAGCCCACACGAGGCGCGCGTGCTAGGAGTAACTATGCGTCAAAGGGAGAACACACAAATTGGGAAGTTATTCTCGTTGAAAAATCACGCGTGTGAGAGCAGGACGTATACTCGAGGAGTTTTAATCTTCTGCGGTCTTACGTCGAAGAGTAATCACTGTAATATATAGCTGTTATTTTAATTCTTACGAAATTGCTTTTCAAATTTTATCGCAACTCTTACAAAATCGTATTTACCCCGTACCCGCGGATAATTATTTTATCAAATAAATGTTTCATATATATGGTACACATGGGCACACACATACGAGTGCTGATTGAAGAATTCTGAGATTGCATTACACGTGTATTATTCCGCGCGCAACTGCGCAACGCAACGATGACAGCCATCCAAGGCCAAGGTCTTCTGCGTACACACACCGATATGGACCAGTAGCGTTCTACGTAAACGTTCTCACGTTCTATAATTTGATATGTACTCTAGCTAGGATACGGCACGGGTAGATATTTCTTTAATTGCGCGATAAAAGCGCGCTATCGGAATTTCACGTCAAACTTGAGAAAAGTAATTAAGAGACTTTCGAAATGCTGAATCAATTGTGCAGTTGGACAGGCAGCAGCCCCGGGAGCTTAAAAACATACAACGCGAATTCCGTGACATCCTCTTTAAGGAAAAGCGCGGCAGTAGTACTTTCCATTCTTGCGACAATAGAATAAATCGGAATAGCAACGTCGGACTTGCTTACAGTTCTCACTTAGTCGCTTATCATTCTTGATCACTTTCAAATCTCGAGAAACTTACGTGAAAAGAAGTCTCCCATTGATAAAGAGGAGAAGCCGCGGCCGTTTCTTAAAGAGGATGTCACAAAATTGGCCGTTACACGTTCTCCAGTCGTTTTGGAGCGCGGTAAAAAGAATTGGTATGCATTGGATTATTGATATATGAAGGTAGTTTTGTTCCAGTGTCACCACGCGCGGTATCAAGTTTAGAATAATATAGCCCCGAAAGTTTTCGATGAGCCCTCGTATATTAATAAGAAAATTGTTATTTAATACAGAGCATATGTAACACGAAACTCAAAACTTAATATATTCAAAATTATGTCTTCTATTTATTATATTTTCGCGCTTTCGTTCATTAAATAGTCTGTATGCAAAAACAAGCCTGGAGTCAATTCACCAACTTCGTGCGGAGATTCCCGGGTTGGGAAACTCCTCTCTCAGAATGTAAAATCTTTTAATTTCAATTGCTGAATAGATCCGGGTAGGAGGGGAGGGGGGGATCAAATTTCGCGACGCTCCCTGTGTTTCGGAGAGTCGAGAGAGCGTGTCTGAAATTTCGGGTGACGAGTTGAACGCCGCCCGGGCGAAATCACGGCGCGTGTGATATACGAGGCAAGGTAGGAAAGAAAGAAGAAAAGAAAGAAAAGACGGAGAGTGAGAACGAAGGAGCGAGTGTCCCTGCGGGGCAAACTTTATGGTCTTATAAAACCGACGGTCGACCAAGGCGACATGTCCTGCCATTGCCCGCGGTCCTTCCCATCCTCCCCTCGGGATCTCGTTTCGCCCGTCGAAAGTATTGTAACATTTCTGCTCGTCTCTGCGAGCGCGAAACGCGCTATTCGTCGTTCGTTCCTGCCTCTCTCAATGTCGAAAAGTAAAACGGGAAACGGGCGCGGCGAAACCTCGAAACATCGACGTTTTCCGGAAACTCCGGGAGATCGGCATGCGCATGAAAATTAATGGGTTCCCCGAGGAATTCTAAAGCGCATCTGCAATCATATATAATAAACTCTTCGGTTTCTTCGAAGCGGATCTTACTTTAACGGAATTTTAATTCTGAAGCTAAAAGTTGGCCCAGACACGCTCGATGAATTGTCGTCGAATTTTCTTTGAGACAGACTACGAATTTGTCAAAGGGTCTGAGGATCGCGTGTGTATGTATATATGTATATATTCCTGAAATACAAGAACGGCACGATTCACTTTGAGAGGGAGAGATACGCGAAAACCAGGTCAAAAACCACCCACGCATAGAGATGATTTCTCTTTTACGTGGAACACATATAAATATTCTGTAAAGAAACCGATTCTTAAAATATAGTAGTTACGTACATTAAAGAGTATCGATCGTTATCATCTTTTCTTTGGTATTAATTTAATTCTCCGTTTGTACTTATACAGTTTATTTGCATTCTCTGTGCAGGGTCTCACATTTGACGCTATTTTTCTCTACTTTAAAGTATTAAAAAAAATCTGAAAAAAATCACGAAACGTACGTCTATCTACATTGTAGTTGACGAATTTGAAGTCAGTTTGATAACCATCGCTTATTTAATATTTTCTGGCAGGCTCGCCAGTTTTGCAGTTACGAGCAGATGTCATTTTGATTTGGACGCCGTAGACCCGCGTATACAGACGGAGGGTTAATTTATGACCCTTTAGAAACATACACATGCATAATAAGATCGAAAGTGCGAATTTCGTTTCTCCTAATTGCTGACGTGTGCGATTAACCCACATTCGCGGATATCTGCTCGATACGCGATCTTTCTCCCCGAAGTCGTCTCTTTCCAGCGGGAGGCGGCGGTGGTAGCGGCGGGATTCGGTTGCTTTATTTTGAAGCAGCGACCCATAAAAGCTCTCTCGCGCGCGTTCGCGGCTCGCCGCAGAATTATTGTCCGCCGCCAGCGGCGGCGCGGCGGCAACGGCGACGATAGTTTCGCCGGCGAAGCAACGCGCGCTCGATACGCCGCCGTGTGAAATATAGCGCGCGATACGCTACGCGATTAGAGATCAATCGCGCCGCTTCCGCCCGAATCGCCGCCGCTTCCACTCGCAATTCGGCCCTCTTCCGGTCTACCGCGACCTCGTGTCGTAACAGTCGCGCGCTACTGACTTTTTCGACGATTCATCGTTTTTCGCGCGCACCGTACATCGATTAAAATGCGATATAATTCACGGATATTATTTCCCAGTTTTTGAAATTCCACAGATCCACGTTACGATTTCTCAAATTTCTTCCCGACTTTCGAATAAAAATGCGAAGACATATCCGTTGGCGCGTTGAGAAAACTCTATCCGAATTCGTCGAAGATACGCCCTCGCACACGGGTTATCTTAAATTCTTGCGGCAAAATTTCGTCTAATGCGCAATTCAATCTTCCTCTTTAATTATCTCGAAATATCGAACCCCGCCGGTGCATTATTATAAAATCCCGCCTGATTATCTTCCGCGCGCAGCACGTTAATCAGCGGGCCGCTCTAAGCGCGCGTTAATTAGTGATTCGCGGCGATAATAACTGGCCGCGAAAAGTTCGCGCAGTTGCGTCGTCGCAGCTCCACCCGACCAACGGGTTAAAGAGCGTTTTATCGCGCCGGTTGTTATCGCCGACACGTACGAAAATAAATTACGGGCCAGCGCGCGGGGGTCCGTCCAGGTCGCGCGCAGCTTGGGAGGGGTACCGCGGGTACCGGGCAACAAATAATCACGCGGCGCCCGTTACTCGACCATACCGTGCGGATTAAAGAGCGAAATATTCAATTACGTCTGGCGGTCGATAATGACTGACGCGCGCGATCCCGCGCCCGTGGTCGAGAGCGGAATTTCCAGCGCGCACAATATATTTTCCCGGCGTTGACTCGCGCAAATGTTTGTTCATCGCTGGCGTTACCCGCTCGCAAAAATCGTCCCTCCACCACTCGTGGTATTGTTCGCAGATTGGCTGTCGCGAGAAGCTCGATCGTTCCCTTTTGAACGACGTCAGTTCCTGGGCGCCGCTCAATGTCTCGGTTTCGTGACCGCTCGCGTGCGTTTGCATGAAATTCTAATGATCGCGAGCATTATTCAACCGCACGAGGCGCGCGCGTTTACCGATGGACCGGCATCTACATCGTTGGTGTCGTTGTCGTGTTTCAGGTGAGTCGCTATCTCGATGCGCCAGACATCATCACGGGCAACACCACGCCGATGGACCCGGCGGTGAAGCAGCGGCTGCTTCGCCACCTCGACAGCTGCGTGTCGGAGCTTGACCTGGACCTGGGCTCGCGGCCGGACAGCGGCCTGGGCAGCAGCCCGGGCAGCGTGACGGATCGCGTGGCGGGAACGACGAGCCCGGGCCCGCTGGACCACCACGTGCCGGTCGGGCCGCATTGCAGCGCCGCGCTCACGCCAGCCGGCCTGATCAAGTCCGAGATCCCGGAGATGGTGGAGGCGGCACGGCCGGACAGCAGTACTACCGCCGGCGACGAGAACAACAACAGCAGCCGGCCGACCTCCGCCTTCAGTCAGGTGAACCCGGCGACGTTGGACCCACACCATCCGCATCATCCGTCGGGCCTGCCGGTCGATCAGGCGTCCACGTCGCAGCAGAATCCCAATATGCTCTCCGTGGTGCAGGTGATACCCTCCCGATTGCCGGACGGCCAAGTGGTTTTCCTGCTGCCGAGCCACTACGTGCAACTGGCGGCGGCAGCCGCGGCGAACGGCATCAGCATCGGCCCGAATCCACCAACGGCGATCTGGGCGGCGACCAACATGTCGCTGCTCAAGGCAACCGATAAGCTGGCGAAGCGACCGCACGAGGACATCGGCCAGGAGTGGCAGGATCCTACCGGTGGCCTGAAGCCCAGCAAGAGCCCGCGGATGGAACAGCCGGAGCAGCCGCTCGACTTCACCACCACGTCCAAGAAGATGAAGACCGCCAGCTCGAGAAACTCGACGCACTCCGGCGTCGTCGATCATCACCATCATCTGCGGCAGCAGCAGCAACACCAGCAGCAGGCCCGTCTACCGACCGAGACCGGCGGTCCCATCGTCCACGAAGATAGACCGTCTAGTCACGCGGACAGCGAGGTCGCCGTCGGCATGCCTTCCCCGTCGCCAGTCGGCCAGCAGCCGGTCAAGGATGAGGAGGGCATGTGGAGACCATGGTAAAGATCCGATGTTCTTTATCTTTGTAAATAGAAGTGTATCTTGTGAAGCGCGCGTGTGCGAAACCGGAAATCGCGCCGGTGCGCAGCTGCGATCGTCGTCTACCGCGGAAATCTTCCTTACATAGCTCTACGATCAAGTCGTGTACCCTTATAGCACGTATCTGGATGATTGGTCTCTTCGGTCAGTAAAATCGACGCACGTTATTGGAAATAATTTTGGAGATGTAAAATTGTCGTAGATTTTAAAAATTATTTTTAAGATAGGTGCGCGCCATTGAAAATTTTCAAGTCCGGACGCGAGAAACTTAATATTTTTCTGACAAAGTAGCGATTGAAGATACGAGAGGAATTGTCGCGTTTATTTCGGGGCGCACGTTGCAAATTGTTCATTGCGGCACATAGCGAGCTCGAGAGAGATACGTCCCTGGGCGGAAATGCGCGTACATTTCGAAAAGTGCTCCTCAATTAGCGTAATATGATTCTCAAAAGAGTGGCGATACGCGAAGCCAAAAGTAATTAACGCGCGATATTTATTTACGTTATTACGAGGGGGAGAATTGGCAATGACACAATTTTCGCGATAATGCAATCCGCAATCGCGGGGTTGCGCGCGATCGGCGAGTTTTCACAGGCGCGCGGGAAATTAACGCGATTGGCGTTAATATCGAGAGGAATGCTAATTGGCAGAGGAGGGGCACTCGAAATTACCCCTTTCGCGCAGCCGCAAGGTCGACGAATTTTACCGCACCGTCGAAAGTGATAATATACCGTTATTATTCTACCGATCTTTGGATTTTCGCGCTCGAGGCAGAGAGCCGAGGAAAACCGCGGCTGACTTTTTTTCCTTTTTTTCCCCCCGCCCTCTCTCCCGTCGCACCACTTGCGCTCGGCTGTCGGAAACGAGTACACGGAAAAGGCGTATGCGCATTCTCGCCTAATAACTCCGGCGCGCGCGTGACGTCAGCGTTTCTTGCGACGGCGCTAATGAAGCCTTTAATTTGCATCGCGTCCAAAAGTGCGCCGCGGTCGTTAAATCCGCTGCACAGCGCTCCAGCGTTATTCTCGCGAAAGCGCCGTTCGAATAACGAGCGCGTTCGACGCCTCGGCGTTTGCGTCTCGCGCAAATGCCCGAGATTTTCGCCACGGCGAGACGATTGCGGAACGGGCGATTCAACCGAGGGGATGAAACCGTAAACGAGCGAGGCCATAGGCGAGACATAACGTAACACGGAACATTTAATGATCTTATAGCGTGACTCGAAAAGAGATAAAGTGCCGTGTACTTCCTTTTATTTCGAAGATCGCGCGGTTTGCCGCGCGCTATTTTTAGAAACATTCAGAAAGGTGAGGACGTATTAATCTCCGACGCCTATTTTAATTTCGTTACGGAAAACGTAAACTTTCAACACGAAAATAAGCCACTCCAGGCGTTACGTCTCGCCAGCCAAAGTATTCGATCTTCATTTTATTTTGATTTATATAATATTTGCGTATATTTCCTGTTCAGTCTCGGTATCGATCGGATCCGATCCGAATTGATTTGTGCTTCTCCCCCCCGTGGAATAAGACTGACGGGGCAAGGAACAGAAGCGACGACGACGCGCAGCGACGCGAATGTCTCGAGGAGAGCGGTTGCGAATGCCAAAACAAGAGAGCGAGTGTGAGATCAGGATTGTAAAAACTTATACGCCTAAACTTCTGCAATTTTTCCCTGTGGAGACAGCGGAGCCGCTCGGTCCCGCGAGTTTGCGATTGTGCAAAAGCGACAAAAGAAATCGTTTTGACGTAGTTGCGCGTGAAAACGCGCTACAAGATAACTGTATGTATGTAAATGATGGAGTAATTAGTTTACGATTATTAAGAGAGAAAGAGAGCGCGCGCGAGAGAGAGAGAGAAAGGGCAGCGAGTATGCGAGAGAATGAGGAAGAGAGAGAGAGAGAAAGGAAGAATGCGTGCGTTTTAGTCCGCCATTCATGTACATAGCCTCTCGATCGGAATTATTGCTATTTGCGAGATATAGATTTATTTTGATGTTATCTAGGTGTATACGGCGAGAGAGAGAGAGAGAAAGAGAGAAAGAGGATGCGTTTGTGTGCGTGTATCGCGCGAATAGCGAGCGTTCTTTTGTGGAGGCGCGACCAACAATCGCGCTCAGCGTAGCGAGAAGTCATCATCTCACCTAATTTACGTCTGTAATTGCTAAATATCCTGGGATTCGAATTCCTTATTCGATGTACTTAGACACGCAGTCAATATAGGCATGTATATTGAACTGTATACGCTACGCCCATGTGTCTTTTTATTATTATTATTCCCCGCCTAATCGAATAACGAAATCGATTGTCCGATCCACGATTCCTAAGCTTCCCAAGAATTTCGATTTAATCCCCCTAGTTAGGATTCTTTCTTTCGTCGATCTCGATTATAGTCTACGTATAGGTATCAGCAGTCTTCGAAGCTGATCGTCGGACGTTGATCAAGAATTGTCTAAGGTAAGTACTTAAATTATAATTTTTAATAATCTGTGAAACATATAAATAAAAAAAGGTATGCCCAGGATACGTGAATGTACATACTTCGAAAATTTTAATAAAATACATGGAATTTTTTTTCCAATTCTCCGCGGTATAGTCTCTCATACTTTTCTTGTCTCGTCGCGGTTCTAAAATATCGAGGAGCACCGCCCGAAATCGGTTTCGAATCGGCCGGGATCATATCCCTCGCTTGTTCCCTTCCTTTTTTTTTTTTGTCAATTTGCATCGCCTTGCGCGGTCGACCTTCGGCGAGCGCCTTTCGCGAGGAAAAGGCGACGGCAACGACGGGCGGTGGGATCGTTAATGCGATTTTTTTCCTGGCCATTAAACTTTTTGCCGGGACGTCCCGGGCGGCGCGGCGCGCGCTGCCGGAGAAACCGATTACCGATCGTTAAAGTCTGCCTGTTTGCGCCCGGCGAAATGACCGTTCGCACGCCTTTCCTGTGCCTGCCCGCCGCGCGTATAACCGTAACGTAAAACAGGCGTAAAGTCCGCTTGGCAAATGAGCCAAATCCGTTTCCGCGACTGCCCGTTTACCGGAAACCGGTTTGTCGGAACGCCGAGGCCCCTCCGACACGTAATTAACGATAAAACGAACATCTCACGGAGAGGCCGCTCCTTTCGGATAAGGACGACGCAGTTCTCGGCGAGATTCTTCCTAAGAACCTTAATGGTGCGGATCACCTTATTTAGAGTCACGCCGTTCTCTAAGCAGCAAATGTGCGTTAGAGCGTAGACACGCCCGCGTGTTTTTTTTTTTTTTTTAATCTCATATATATATTTTTTTTAATAGAGCTTCCGCAAATCTTCGATTTTCATCACGTTACGTAAAATGTAATGTCGAACATTGAGCAAGATATCGATAGTTTAAAATATATCTCATTCATCACTCTTCGATCTTTGATCTTATGAATTATCCACTTTAACACAATCCATGGATTCACAGATTCTCGTCTGAAAATTTATTCGTAGAATTCCTCGAAGTCACAAAGTGTCCCGACCGTTCGTAGAAAATAATCCTCATTATCAAAAAAAAAATGGAGCACAGATACGCCCCCGCCTGTACTTTACAATTTCTTATATTTTTCTGAGAGATCGCTTTCGCTTATTTTTTATTTTTATCGTATCATTATATAACATAGAATGACGAGTAAAATATCGATAGTTTAAAAATATCACGATTTCTCCTCAATTTTTAATTTCGGAAATTCGCTTTACGTAATCATGGAATCCATATTATATAGTTCCTCGAAGTCATGAAAGTGCGTTTGTAGAAAATTTTCCGTCTCATCGAAAGAAAAATTAGAGCGACCAGATCGAGGCCGCGTTGCGCAAGTTGGGAAAAGAGCGATTATCATTATCCGACGAGCTTACAATCGGCGCTTTATCGCACAATCTCGCCGCAAAAGCACGCAACGACTGATCCCCGACTGGCGCGTAGCGCGACGCAATCAATTTTTTGTTGTTTGGCAAATAAAATCTAATGCACACGTACGCGCGCGTGCATACTCACACACACACATACATATATATGGACACGCGCGTGTATGTATGTACGTAATAATGGATCAATCCTGCCGCGTAGATCAAGTTACGTGATCGCGCAACAATCACGGCAATTATGGACGAGAGATCAATCGATACCGTGTGCGATCATCCCGCACGAATGGAAAAAGTGTAAGAGAGAAAAAAGAAGTGAGAGGGAAAGAGAGAGAGACAGAGAAATTCGCAACATCGATCCGCGCTTGGCTTCGATTGTTTCCATGACGAAAGAACGTGGAAAACTCATCAGGGTCTTTAGTAATACTTGTTATAATACGCAGTTTGCGTTATCTTTTTCGTTTAAATTAAAAGTTTTAGGTGTTTTTCTGCCACTAATCTTTCTTCATTTCGCATCAATGTTATTATTTTTAAAATTATTTATATTATAATAATTTATTTTATAATAATAGTTTTTAATTATTGACGTCTCACCCAATGTTCGATATTACACGATCTCACATAACGTTATGCATAAAATATTCTGAAACATTTTTAAAAAAGCGCTCCTCGGTGGAAATAGAGAAATCAATGTTCTCATAAGCGTGCGGTGACGTTGGAATTTAGCGAAACTGTCGGCGTGGTTTTCATCCGAAAACAAGGCAAATCTCTCTCTTTCTCTATTTCTTGGCTCATTCGCCCACGGCTCCTTCCCTTGCCTAATGCATAATATATGTAGCGCCGCAGCGCTTCTTCTCCTTCCGCGAGGAGAAGGCACTGCAATACTCTGCATTATTGATGCGCCTTATCTGCCGCGTGAAATCCGCGTAGTAAGGTAAATGTCCCCATGGCCGACCATGTTCCCTCTACCGACTTTTTTGACGTGAAACGTTGTTTACGAGGCTGCTGATTCAACAACACGTTCATTAGTGCAGTGGAAAAATTCAGGAATTCGTGCAGTACAAAATAATTATAACGTGCAGAGTAAGTACAATAGTTAAATATATTTTTTTTCGCATTTCTTGCCGCACGTCACCATCCACGCGTATTCTTAAGAGTGAGGTTAGGAATTGTCGGTCGCCTAAATAGTCCGTATTTCGTTCAAAATCCTTTTGTAAGGAATAATCCGAGCGCTAAATGGTTTGTTACAATTTGATTGCCATATTCGAAAAAAAAAATTAGTCAAAAACTGTCATTTTTTTTATTTATTCGATGGTCGAGGTCAGACACAGCAAAACGCCTGCATGTCCCCAGTACCATACACGTAAACGTCAGTATCATCGAAGCTGCGGAAGCCGACGGCTGCGGTGAGGTTATCCGCTTAGAGGCAGTACTATGTGGGATCTCGGTAGTCGCGGCGCCGTGGTGTTGAGTGTGACGTGTGGGTGCGTGCTGATATACAACGCCTGCTCGTCAACGACAGTCTGCTGTCGCCGCACGCGTATCACGTTCTCGGTTACCTGCGGGAGGCGATTCACGAGCTCGGCGCGGCCCTCCGTGTCGTCCACGTCCACGGTACCGGTTACGTGCGTAAGCTCTGGCACAGTGCGAGCCGTTGTTACCGCGAGCGTTTCCCTTCGTTCAGGATGGACAGGCGACGCGCGAGCAATTATCAGCTCAGCAGCGACTCGTACGCTGCCAAGCGCGGAGAGTCGCCGTCGTTACCGTCATCGCCATCGTCGTCGTCGTCGTCGTCCAGGTTTGGCTTGATAAAAATACCTTTTCATGACTTATGTGTATTTATCATGTTTATCATTGATTTATGTTTATTTTTATGTTTACTTTTCGGTTGAAACCTCCGCCTCGCATGCTCTGAAAAAAGGTAATCGGTAATGGGGACATGCCCGGTCAAAATTGGACACAGCTGGTCGGTAGAGAGGGCACGCACTAGTGCGCCTTTATTCTTCTCTATCTAGAAAAATACTTGACGGAATGGATTGAGCCTACGATTTTTGGAAAGTGCATGGATGAAGCTATCCACCAGTATGAAACTCTTTATCGAATTTATTTTTGTCACGCTTGACAACGCCATTCTTTTGTTGGGTCGGCCTTATAGGTGTCGGCCATAGGGACATTTACCTTACACGTTTAGACGCCGCGCCGTCACGCGACGGCGATCAGTCGAATTTATATGCCGTGAAATATTCGACGTTGAAAATTATCAAGTTCATAAAACAGTCAGACGGACTTGAAATATATCTGGCGGCAACGAGGCCAACGATCAGCAAAGAAAGTCTTCATCTCTCGAAGAAGCGCGCGATACCGTGTCGATGTATACTACCTTGTACACGCGCGAGTCAGATCCGGAAAAAAAGATCGAACGAACGAGTAAATGAACGATCGAGCGACTGGATTTTATTAGCACCTCGGGGCCTGGAGGTCCGGGTCCAAAGTTGTAATTTTACAGATGCGGAGAAGGAGACGAGAGACGCGCCGGGATAGACGGAAAGAGAGACATCGGTTTATTATTAGCCAGACATAAAGAGAGAACGAGAAACGCTATTTATTAAAGGGGGCAGCGAGGAGAATGAAAAAAAAAAAGGGAAGCCGAAGCAGAAGGTGCGTGCTGTTGACTACTGGCGAGGGCAGTCTTTAAATCAGAGGCTTTTAGATCACATCCGTCTCGAGATTCATGGCGCGGTGCTTTCCTCTGCCCCTCTCTCTCTCTCTCTCTCTCTCTGGATTTTGTTTTATTCCCTTCTCTTCTTTCTCCCTTTCTCTCGACTTTGTATGGCCACTAATTGAGCCGTATCATTAGCATACGCTGTCGCTTCTCCGTCCGCTCGTCAGGCACCTGACCGGCTATTAAAAGCTCATTATTGCGAGGTTTTACGCGGGCGCGCGCGTAATTTCAGCTCTCCGCCGACCGATTCGTCTCTCGTGACAACCGCGACTCTCACATTATCCCGTTTCTCTCCTCTCTCTTTATCCCTTTCCCTGTTCCTGTCTCCCTGCTTCAGATCTTTCTCTCCCTGCGGCTCCTACGTGTAAGTCTTGGTAGCTTTACGCCACCGACATCTTTCGCCAAGCGTCTTTCGAGCAATCGATCGCTGCGCATGTAAAATACGATCTTGACTGTGCAAAACGGCAATTGATCGAGCACGATTATTTATTTGGTGTTCCATCCGATTGCGGATGGAACACCAAATAACTACTATCGCGATTTATTACCGCGGTTCGATACTCTACATAAGAGTTGACGGTTTAAATCGAGAATATTAGACATAGTTATAATTAAAATTGAGAAGTTCAGTGCGAGAATACTACATAATATATAAATTCTCAGAGGTCAATTTTAAATACAAACATATTTTAAATACAATTAAGATACAATTAATGTGTATTTGAATACATTTTCTACGATTATATTTAAATACGTTTCGATACAATTTTAGGGACAAAACTGGAACCTTTCTTAAAAGTTACTTACGAGTTTGCCTTGCTTTTGTCTTTCGACCTCGGCCGCAGAAAATTTCACGGAAGAGCAGCGGAGGAGGATGGAACCACGCAATAAGGTGAAACGAAGCACACACACACACACACACACACACACACACACACACACACACACAC
>NW_020223174.1:0-1853 GCF_003070985.1 Temnothorax curvispinosus | reverse complement strand
TTTAAACGTTTCGCAACTCCTAAAGATACCATTTTGTTAACTTGAGTATACTGATCAGCTACTATTGGTAATCCTAAAAGTGGTACTGTATAATAAACGGCTTCTCCTGTACTTTGAAGTCCACCTTGATATATGAATAATTTAATGTTTGGATGAGCTGCAAAATGAAAAATGGAGCGAAATGGCTAATGAAGAGATACGTATAAACATATATTTTTATTAATCTGATTAAATTATGGCACTATATATTTACCGAGAATGCTCTGTTGAGGAATCCATTTAGCGGTATAGATATTGTCAGGTTTATTTGGCAATTCGCTGTCATATTTCCATACAACTTTGTATGGCAAACTTGCAAATACATCTCGAAATGCGTTTTGTATATGCTCTGGAAAGATTGATATTATGACATTTGTGCCTAGACTCATATAGATAAATCCATTCGGTGCATCTGCTAAAAATTCTTTCAAGTCCTGAAATAATTATTCAATTCTTATACTATATTTGAGAAGAAAAAATATATTGTACATATGGTAATTGATTTTAAATATAAAGCAAATAAAATGTATAATTTTTTAAACAATAAATTTTTAAGAATATACATAGTTTGAAACGTTTGAAAGCAATGATTACCTTCGATAAAGCCGCGGGTTTTTTTGAAATATGAAAATTTCCAAGTACTCCAATATTAGGCATTGTTGGTTTAACAAACGAGAGAGCTTCTTGTTGACCGTGAAAAACAAGACTCATGTTTCTTTCCATATCTCTTATGTCTGGTATATTTTTTCCGAGATATTTTTCTGCTATCGCTTGCTGTTTAGGGTAAAAATAATTTATTGAGCAATATATGTGATACCACTGACGAATAAAATTTTTTATCCTCCGCCACAATGACAGATTTAAACCGGTGTCATCTCCCATTTCCCAATTCGAAGGATGTGATGACAGAACAGGTGCACCAAGTAGATAATAAAGTGTATTACGCAATCCAAATGATGACACACCTGTAAATAAATATAGAATAAGTTGTGTAAACGTGACTAATTTAAACAAAATTTGAGTTTAGAAAATTGTGTAAATAATATTGTTATAAACGCACATGTCAAGATACATGAAAAATAATCAGGCTAACTTTCACGTTTATATTTTATATAACTTTTATGTTTCTTTGGATTATATAATGATGCAAAGAGAATAAGAAATATTTTGACATTAAACTATGTGGATAATGACATTATATTTTTTAACTAATTTTATGGACGTAAAACTTATTTAAATAGAATATAAATATGTAAAGTAATATGGGGTTTAATAAGTGTACGAAGGTACAGGATATTAAAAATTTTTAAATTGAAATAATTTATGGCTTTTTTCAATGTTTTCGTTAATATATACAATGAATTTTAAATGAAACATTTGTAAAATAATTTCATATATATCATTATTCTTACCTATGAGAGGTGCATTAAATCTATGCGCCAAGGCATAGAAGCTAGGTACTTTTACAGTTTCTACAATTACTAAGTCGAATTTTTCATCACTATCCGGTGCATACATCTTACGTACTTTTGGATGCTTAAAAATGTTTTCTGCTGTATCTCCACTCAAAGGCCATATTTGTGTGCGTGATGTACTTAACCACGCATGAGTCCCCGCTATAATGTTTTTGGCGAAATTTAATTTCATTATCTGGTAGTTAGATTGGAAGTTGATTTCTGTCAAATTGGTTAAACTAGGATCATTGATCGGATCTGTTGTTATAAGGACGACTTTGTGTCCTTTTTGGCTCAAAGCGATCCATAATGATCGATAATAAGTTTGGTGACTGTAGGATGGTATTGGAACAATCGCCA
>NW_020223173.1:0-2579 GCF_003070985.1 Temnothorax curvispinosus | reverse complement strand
TGTGTGTGTGTGTGTGTGTGTGTGTGTGTGTGTGTGTGTGTGTGTGTTTGCAATTTTTATAATATACAGGGTATAATATATATAGTTTAATTCACAAAACATAATAACGCGCAGCATTTATTATTTTGATTTTGCTGCCAAGTTTGATTATATTTGAAGAAATAAAAGAACAAAATTACAGACACATACTTAAATAAGTGTATGAAAGAAAATATGAAATTGAAGAAGAATCTCTTTATTTCTCAAATATACTCTGTGTATGAAGTTATATTAAAACGTATCTTTTATTAAGGACATGTGTGTCTTTATATAATTTTTGTATAAAAATCCACAAAAGAAGGAAAGAAGGGAGGGCGAAAGGATGTCTCATAGCTCACAGTGTGAGTGGGATAGACTCGTATGCTAGGGATTAGGGATCATGAATTCGATCCCGATTACCCCACATATTCCTCTTTAAGAAGAGGTATTCCTATTAAGGAAAAAACAAAAATAATTTTAAGAGTTCTAAAAACTCGAGTTTACATGAAGGATCCCCCGATTAAGGGGTGGATATTAACTTATTGTAGAAAAGCACATTTGCATCGCTTTCAATGTTTTTGTGTTATTATGCGTAATGGGTTTTTTGAAAGTTTTCCCATATTGTAAATCTGAAAATAGCGTACTCCAATTCCATTTAGAAATTATAATCTTAAGATTTATTTAATAAAGTAAATGCAGGTGTAGCTAGACCTAGGTACTGCAAATAAAATCAATAGGGTTTAAAAAAAAGCGAAGGGAGGGCGAGGAGAAAGAAAGGACAGAGCAAGAAAGAAAGAGAGGAGCACTTCCAGTTTCATTGCAGAGCAAAATCTCTGTGTAAAAGGATAAAATAGGAAAAAGTGTTGCAGTATTTTACTACAGCTCAATACAGACCTAGAAGAAAGCCTGTGCCGGAGCGACGTTGCACCATTGATAAAGACGAACGCAGATAACATTCAGCCAATGACAAATGCTTCTTACTGGTTTCTGCTTCCAAGGCGGCACACTCGGCAAGTCGCATAAATGCATAAGAAATACCGGACGCACCAACATACAGCCCACCATCAGCTTCTGCACGCTCAGGTGGTTCTTTGTCAATAATACGCCGCAAGATCTTGCGTAGGTTATCTTTAGCGACACACTGACTATTGTTAATATCGCGTCGTATCGACACTAAGTCGTTGGCGATCTCTTCTTCGCGCGCACAGTATTCGTTTACAAAATACCTGGATCGCCGCGACATAGTGCCGAAAAATTTCGACGATTCGCTTTCCTTAATATAACGAACTACGTCGGTAAACCGTGAACATGTTTAGCATTAGGGCATATATGGTACGGGTACGGCACGGCTGTGTCTGCATCGACCTTTAGTCACGAAGTAAGAGAGAAGGAGGTCGAACTCCGTGAAATAAAAGTGGTCTCGATCATAGTATAAAGAACGAGTTCTATGGCCGGTACATTAAGGCCGGTATTCATAGTCGGTTCTTAAAAGGCCAATTCCTTTACAAGTCGACACAAGTATCGTTCTGTCTTTGTTATTCATTGAATGCCAAGAAGGATAGAACGATGTTTGTGTCGACTTGTGTCACTAAAAGGAATTGGCCCATATTTAAGACCATCTTAAGGAGATCCTGCAGCCGTATGATTTACCGACATTATCGTTAATCGATGGATCTTTTAATTGGCTTTACATTGCAAGTTTTTGGTCTAGAATTAAAGTCCGCACAAAAATCTAGGGTGGAAAACGCGATTTTATATCATAAGCACCAAAAAATTAAAAATATTACTTATTGGGGCACATACACAGCTGTCACCTGACGACAATATTTGCTTAAAACAAAAATTGTAGGCCTCGGAAGGTTAATGATGCAAGGACATTCAGACGTTATTACAACCATTCGAGAAAACTGTTCAACATTTTATGTGTTGCAGCAGAAGAAATTCGTAATGTCGGCGGACAAATTATACGCTAGTGGTTAGTGCTGCTAGAAAAGATCGTAGTATTTTAAGCTGTAGATGATATTGCTTGTCCCTCGCTTGCAGTTTGAAAATGTTTGATTATTAAAATTTTGCATTCAAAATAACGCTTATAACACATAAACAAAAATCTTGTCTGTATTTGGCATCTCACTTGTAAAAATTAAGCGTGTAAAAAATCTGCAAAAAAATGTAAACGTGCAAAAAAACTATTGTCGATACATCACACATACACACACAAAAGAAAATGTAGATAATTGATTTCTTTATTATTATTACAATAATTTGAATATTGAAATTATTTTATACCATATGCTTTCTAATACTTGTATGTATATAATTAATAACAATATATTAATAACAAACAATAAATTAAGGGCGTATTCTAGTTTGAAAGGTCTTAAAAATAAGTATTATTCATACATAGAAATTTTTTATAGGGAAACAAAGAAAGCGAATAACGTTAAACTTTGCATGTTTTTTAAGCCTGATCTACAATGTGCTCTTTGCTTTCTGTTTTTTGCTCTTAACCTCTGTGCGACTATCTCGTATTTCGCAATTCCGTCGCGTAACGTGATGTTTCT
>NW_020223172.1:0-2535 GCF_003070985.1 Temnothorax curvispinosus | reverse complement strand
GGTTCTAAGTGCCGCGAGTTGAGAATGTCCTTGGTTTGCGTAAGCAACGTTGTGAGTTCTTCCGTCGTGAGTAGAGTCTCCCCGATAATCCGTCTCAGATGAAACTTCAGACTTTACTACCGCCTCTCACTTGCCCCCCATGTGTAGAGCGCCTGGTGGGTTGAACTCCCATCCTGTGTCATTAAGTTGCAAAACTTTAGCAATCCGTGATGTTCTTGAGAGCCCTGGATGACCATTTTCTTGAGCGCGGCGTCTGCTCCAATGAATGTTGTCCCGCAGTCCGAATACATGGTCTGAGCAATTCCCCTTCTATCTGAGAATCTTCGGAAGGCTGCTATGAATTCTTCTGATGGGTAGTCACTGACTACTTCGAGGTGAATTGCGGAGGTGGAGAAGCAGACGAACACCGATCCCTTCCTTGTATATTTTCACACCTCGTCCCTTCCATGTCTTGATAGTGAGCGGTCCGGCATAGTCGACTTCTTTATGAGCAAACGGACGTGACGGCGTAACCCGAGAGAGAGGTAAGTAGGTAAGCTAGGAGAGTTCTAAGCCATGGGGCAATGAGGGGGGGTGAGGGGCGGGGGGGAGACCGCGGGCGGGCGGGGGGGGGAACCGCGGGGGGGGCCGCGTGTTTCGGCGCCCAGGGGGAGGGGGGAACCGCGTGTTTCGGGCACCGCGGGGGAGGGGAAAGGGGGAACAGCATGTTTCGGACGTCGCGGGGGAGGAGGAGGGGGGGAACCGCGTTTTCCGGCGTCGCGGGGGAGGGGGTCCGCGTTTTCCGGCGGGGTGAGGGGGTCCGCGTTTTCCGGCGCCGCGGGGCGACCGCGTTGTCGCCACGCCGCGGGGCGAGGGGGGATCCACGTTTTCGCCGCGCCGCGGAGCGTTCGCGTTTTCGGGCGCCGCGGGGCGAGGGGACCCGCGTTCGCGTTTCGCCGCGCCGCGGAGCGTTCGCGTTTTCGGGCGCCGCGGGGCGAGGGGACCCGCGTTCGCGTTTATATTGTAAAAAATTGCTTACCATCGCTGGATACCAACTCCCGGCTCTCAGTCACCTTCCGCACTGTGTGTCACACAACATTGATTGTCTTTTTATTGTTACATTTATTGTTACACTTATTGTTAGTCTCTTAGCAGTATAGGTCTCTTAATTTTAGATAATATACACTTAAAATATTTTTAAAAATACTGCAGTCTAAACAGTCGATATTTACACGAAAACACACATAGGACACATATTACATGTTGAAATGAGGTATAGTGGCCCCCCACACGATGAACAAAAGAGGCCGTTCATCAGAATATACCGCCTGGTGTCATGTTTACGACAAGCATACAGCATCGAGAATAATCCACCGATTCTCACGATGCATGACGCACAAAACTTTGTCTGTCCTGGAGTAAAGTAAAAATACGTGCAGCACATCCTTGTAAGAGGATTTAACGCATTGACTTCAGCCTGATTCATGACTCTAAATATTTCCTCCGAAACATCCTCAGACATTTCACTATCATAACATGAATCGTCTGACAATACAGCATCATCATCAACTTCCATTCCTTCCTCTTCATTTACTTCCATTTCCTCAGGCACTTCCATTTCTTCAAACACTTCCATTTCTTCCTCGTTTGCTTCAACTTCCATTCTTTCTTCTCCTTCCAAGTGCAATTCTTCGAAATCCATTTTTTCCACACTTGCCCCCCACTACCTTTAATCTAATGTTTTAAATATTTTAACTGTCTTAAGATGGCGAACGAATTGTATAAGTCGCACAAACAAGCACGCCAACCGACTGCTCTTACTCCTAGTCCTCGACTACAGAGCGTACCATCAAATTCATCCTTCTACATCTCACTATTGTCACATCGTTTGTTTATCATATCTAATTTCATCTCAGTAGCCGTACAATTGCACCTCTCGAAAAATCTGCGATGTGCAGTTTTGCACGTGTACGATGAAGTCACCGCGAGACATATGTTCTCGAAAACGATATCGCGCCATTGACTTTCGGTAATTTGATCTGTAAAACTGCTATTGAACCGCGATCAAACAGCTATCAAACAGCTATTAAACCGCTATTGAACAGCTATCAAACAGCTAAAATCAGCTAAAAACAGCTAAAAAACAGCTATCAAACAGCTATCAAACAGCTATTGAACTGCTACAAAACAGCAAAAAACAGCTATCAAACAGCTCTTGAACAGCAACCAAACAGCTCTTGAACAGCTATGAAACAGCAAAAACAGCTAAAAACAGCTAAAAGCAGCTATCAAACAGCTCTTGAACCACTATGAAACAGCTAAAAACAGCTATCAAACAGCTTTTGAACAGCTATCAAACAACTAAAACAGCTATCAAACAGCTATTGAACTGCTATGAAACAGCTAAAAACAGCTATCAAACAGCTCTTGAACAGCTATCAAACAACTAAAACAGCTATCAGTATAACTGCGATCTGTATAACTACTATTGAACCGCTATTGAACCGCTATGAAACAGCTAAAAAGAGCCATCAAACAACTAAAAACAACTAAAAA
>NW_020223171.1:0-1178 GCF_003070985.1 Temnothorax curvispinosus | reverse complement strand
GGAATAAGGTTTCGACGAACGTACATACGACGAGAGTCGAATTCACGCGGCTAGCGCGGCACGAAAATGTTAAAAGCCTCCCTTATCCGCGATGAAATAATCACCGGCCGCAAGAAATAACGGTACGACATCCATTCTCTTATCGCCAAAGATACTTGAAGCAGTCGTCTCGATACTCGCGAATCGCGGGAGCTGCGTAACCGCCAATCGTTGGAAATGATCGCGCTTTTTCGGCGCGTACCTACTTGTCGCGATCGCATTTCGAAACTTTAGGTTAGAACGATGCCGTGGAGGATCTTCGTCGTCCGCTCGAGATCGGTGATGCTCTTTCTCTCTCTCCTTCGATTTATTGGCACCCGGCCAGTGGCCACCCGCACCGCGGCCACCGGGCAGAGGGCAGAGGGCATTCCGTCCGGCGTCCGGCGCCCATACGGCCATAGAGAGATCGGCGATGCGAGAACGGAGATCCGGCTTCTCGGCAACACGAACGATGGGGATGAAGTGGGAGTAAAGTGACTAGCTACGCCGCGCGCCAAACGTGTACCGCGTCTAGTTACTTTACCCCTACTCCATCCCCACCACTCGTGTCGCCGAGAAACCGCGGGGCGCGTGCAAATTGCAAAAATTACCGTTACCGTGTCGAGATTTGCTGTGTGAGTTACAACGAGACGCATTATTTAATTAAACAGTACGCCGCGCGTCTCTCGTGGCCATTCATGCGAAATATCTGTGTCTGCACGGTTAAATATTCGACTCACTAATGGAATTAAGACTATGGAAACGCGCCGAATATTCCGCTTCAACTTATCGACGTAACGCTCGACGCTCGTCCATTGGTCCGTTGAATTAACGCGGCGGTTCGCGCCTTACTTCACGTTCTCGATTCGGGAATAGTCGTGCTCCTGGCTCCATGCTCCATGCTCCATTACGTGCAACGCAACGTCCGAAGTGCTTCGCGACAAATGCTGCGTTCGAGCATCCGAGAATTCCGGGGAACGATGGTCTTTCGTAAGTATCACGAATACGCGTATATAAAGTCATGAAATATACAATTAATGTATGTACAGTTTCTATCGCTTCCGATCGTTTCGATTTCTACTTAAAACGAAACCGTCGAACGGAGCAAGATGCATGTCGTGACAAATATTCGCCATCTCAGCTGTGCCTCACAGATCGGT
>NW_020223170.1:0-7288 GCF_003070985.1 Temnothorax curvispinosus | reverse complement strand
TTATTCGATCGGTCTCCAAGCGTCTTTTCGCTCTCGGGATTCAGCTCATGCTTTGAGTGACGGCTCTCTCCGCGCGCATTCGCCCGCGAGAATAATATTGAATAAGATTGTAATATAGCTGTAAATATCGTTGTAATTATTGACTATTATAGACGGTTGTCACAAAAGGATAAACTCTCATTAACCTTTGAACTCTAAATCCTTAAGCCCATTCGCGCACACGACCAAAGATTCTGGTAATTCTAAAGTTGATCTAATTTTAGATGCTTATAACATCTAAAATTACATCAACTTTAGAATGGCCAGAATTTTTGGTCGATACTCGGTGACGATTTGTCATGATGATTATAATCGTTACTACGATTATAATCATTGTCCGTATAGTCAATAATTCTCAATTGTGGCAATTATTTTACTTATAATGAAGCTTTGACACAACGTATTTCTGGAGCATTGAAACGATTGTCATCTCTGAAAAACTCCAGTATCGTAAATATGTTAATTTGCGGCAAATTATTACTATTTGTTTTCACGAAACTTTTTTCACACATTACTCCGTCGAAATTCGGCTAAATGATCAAATTTATTAATAATTTTAAGTCGTTTCGGAGAGCTGTAATTCTATAAACACATCGTATCCAGTTTTCGTGGCGTGACCATATAACATCGTGACGTCACGAGCCCGTACGCCAATCGCGTGGCGTTTCATGATCACGTGACAAAACTTGAATTTTTACGTCGATAAAATTATTAATAATAATTTACAAATTTACACAAAAAAATTTTTTTTTATTTTTGTGTTTTGGTGTTATTAATACACGTTTACATAAAAAAAATTGATATATAATTTTTTTTTCAACAACCCAATTGCTTTAGTGATTGAATGAGCGCGCATCTAGTATTAGATGTAAACACAATAAGTAATAATTATTCTGTTGAGTGAATTTGCGACGAACTGATTTTGCGACGTTTATAATTTATTGTGTACTGCAAACTTTTCTCAATTGCAACGTAGAAAATAGTATAAGAGTGCTCATTTATATAAGTTTATTTGGTAAGTAAAGTAACAAAATTATTAATCTCATTTAGAGTATATACTATAAATGATTTTTTATTGTTAAGAGGTTATGTTATATATAAAGAGAGCATGCTTTTATTGTATGTACATTAAGGCTTATTGTGTATATACATATAATATACAATACATGCGTAATACTGGCATGCATTTGAGTATACGTGTATTTTAAGCATTTACATATGTACGGAGTATTTAATAATGAACGAATCACTTCTCGTAGACAGGTAGAACGGGTTAAATTAAATTTAAAAAATTCTTTATTGTTTTGTAAGTTTCTCAATAATTAATAAAAAATTAATTAATAAAAATACATTAATCAGAATATGTGTCCGTGAAATTCGACAAGAAAAAGCAGTTCAACGTTTACGTTGCTAGGCGCGCGGCGAGAAGTTTATATATACGATATATCGTAGCCGCCTACGTCGTGTAACATGGTCGCCGACATCGTGTAACCATGGTCGCCGATATCATGTAATTATGGTCGCCGACATTATATAACATAGACATATAAGACGCAAGTTTTTTAAATAAAAATTAATAAAATAAAAGAAATAAAAAGTATTAAAAAATAAAAAATATAAAATATAAAATATAAAATATAAAATATAAAAAATATGGAAAGGACAAGCGTAAGTAAAAAAGTAAACCTGTAAAGAGTAATAAATACAGTAATAAATTATGCATACTTGCCAGTAAATCTTATTAATTTATTTAATTTATAAATTAAAAAAACAAAATAAAGATATTTCAAACAGTTTACAATATATGTGTATTATAGACTAAAAGTCGTCAAAAAAATATTTTAATACTTTCTTAAAATTAAAAAACATTAAAAAAAATTTCCATTATCAAAGTTAAAATGTCGGTAATTGTTTAGGAAGACAAAATACAGCAGCATTTCTGCGGAGTGTGTGGTGCCAAAAACCTTATCCCTAATGAAGAAAATGAAATAGATCATGAAAAATTATTAAAATATTTTTTTAACTCTTTCTCATCTAATCGCGTGGATGCACATTGATTCATGTAGCAATACGTTAATTTATTTCCTATTATTAAGAAACTTACAAAATGATAAAGAACTTTTTGATTTAATTTAAGGGAAGATATATACCTAGGAGGCCGAAAAAAAGGTCATTTTTGTGAATTTTTTAAGAAAAATTATTTGAAATTTTGGATTGGGAGTTTTTCTATCTAAAAGTATACACATTCAGGAATATGTCCAATTTTTTTTATTTAAAAAAATGAAAAATTGACGAGGTTGTGGTATAATCTTTGGAGCGCCGTAAAAAAATCCGGGTAAACGGTACCCACTGGCGTTTCTTCAAAAATCATCTAAAACAAAAAAACCAAAAAGATTATTAAATTAGATACTATAATCTAGTACTTGTCATAGCCGATTTTGAAAATATCGATTTATGACAAAATGGCGGACGTTTGAACATAACATAGCGATTTTTCGACCAAAAATTAAATATTATTTTGCCTATAAAACAAAAACTAAGCAACAAAAAAAAATCCTATGACAAGTACTAGATAATAATGTATAGAATAACCACAAAAAAATTCAAGGCAATCGGTTCATTGGTTTTCGAGAAATTTTGGGTACCGATTTGAAAAACGTGGTTTTGAGAAAAACGCGTTTGAAAATTTGGGAATGAATAAATCATAAAATTTGTCAACTTACATGGAATCATCGATACCAGCTCCATAGTGTAAGTCTTCTGCGGTCAACGGAATGTTCATATTTTCTAAATTTTGATGTCGGCGCCGTATTCGACCTTCTTTAGTCTGTTCTTGCGCTTGCAGCTCGGCTTTCGCTATGCGAGTTTCGTCTTCTTGCGCAGCGTACAAGTGCGCGCCCGATCCGACCGATATTCCTAACACGTTCATGATTTCTAACAATGACGTGACACCATTGTTGAACGTGCATGTTGCAAGAAATGCAGCAATGTTAACGATTTTGGCCCCGCTGTGCATCGTTTTTGGAGCTATCTTCCAAATAAGTTGGTCGAAGCTCTCATTGCTGTTTTGTGTGGATCCGTAGCCATTCGAAGAAACAGTAACTCCAAGGATGACATGAAAAAAGCGATATGGGTAACATTCTACCATTACGGCTAAACAGACAGCAAGCCTGAACATCATTTTTGTCCCGAAGGCCCCGCGCGCTCTCGGAGACGGTTCACTCTCTCGGCTGTAATTTCGTTATTTATCGAGATATTGACTTGCAATTTTAACCAGATATTCTTGAGACCTCAAGCTTCAAGAAAATGCAAAAAAAAAATCGATTTTTTCGACCATGCTAGGTGTATATCTCCCCTTAACCCGCTTTATCTATCTACGAGAAGTAGTTTGGTCATTATCAGACACCCTATATAAATACCATAAAGAAAGAATTATTTTTCTTCTGTCCTGACATGCATGCACATATATATACTGCATATGGATATGTATGGATGGACATATCTTGATTAAGTAATTTTAAGTAGATTCTCCTCTTGCAATTCATGTATGATATAAAAATTTATATTAATCTTCTTTTTCAGTGTATCAAGTTTTACAAGCGCATACATTAAAGAAGAAAAACGGAGAATTAACGGAGAAATAAGAAAATATAAGTATTATTTAAACATTATTATTATTAATTGCATATAGTACGGGATCTGGCCGCGTGATTTATACGTTTATCTGTTATTTTATCGAAATGCGATTTTAATGGAAGATTACATATCAAGTCATACATCGCGGCCGGTGTGCCTAGCAAAATCTTGCCGCAAGTACCCTCAATTAGAGCTGTTTTAATTAAATTTTTTTAGACAACTTTGTTCATTTGTTTGCGAAGTAAATGAAGCGTCATCTAAAAGAGAGTGATCTAAAAAACTTGAAAAAAATAGATTGCCACCTCTCAGTCTGCCGCAACCTCCTGGCAGCCAGATGCAAAAAGGTTCTTTTTCGTTAATTATCAACGTTTATTGTGTATCGAGACAATTTTTACACAAATTGAAGCTAAATTTTTCCTCTACACGATAGAATATGGTTGCCTGCGTAAAAGCTGGCGCAACTGGTGGTTGCCAGCATTTGAATGATCCGCTCTCGCCTGCGCGAGCTCTTCAATCTTACAATGTGTTACAATGGAATAATCACAGCAATTTCCTTGAATTTCTTTAATATTACAATAGTTCCTAACAAGTTTTCAAAAATTCCTTTTATAAATAAATTCCGCCGCTCATTCGTCTTCCGACTCGTCTGAACTTGCAACATCATACTCCAAATCATCAGAATTATCATTCGCATTTTCAGGACTTTCATTCATCGACACGCGCAATTTTTGTAAATTTGATGTGGCAAAATGCTACAAATCCGTGTTGTATTAAATTACGCGTTGAAGATTGCGGTTGGTTATTGGATGGTTTTTTGAAATTAACGTGGTTTGTTGGGGACCCAACGCCGTTGAAAGTCGAAGATGTATTGCGCGTGTCGATGAATGAAAGTTCTGAAAACGCTTCTTCTTCTTCTTCTTAAATTTTTGGCTCATGCCGCCCAACGGCGGACAATACGGCCAGATATTCCTCTGTTTGATTAACAAAGTTTGAATCACCGTTAGCGTGGCAAAGTCTAAATGGAAATCACTAAATCACTAAAAGTCTGAGTGTGGATCAATGCAGACAGTCGCAATACTTAAAAAAATTTTCCTTCCGGACAAAACACGTCCGAATCGGTCCGCGCACGTTGACCGAATAATGTTTTGAAAACGCGAATGATAATTCTGATGATTTGGAGTATGATGTTGCGAGTTCAGACGAGTCGGAAGACGAATGAGCGACGGAATTTATTTATAAAAGGAATTTTTGAAAATTGTTTAGGAACTATTGTAATATTAAAGAAATTCAAGAAAATTGCTGTAATTATTCCATTGTAACACATTGTAAGATTGAAGAGCTCGCGCAGGCGAGAGCGGATCATTCAAATGCTGGCAACCACCAGTTGCGGCAGCTTTTACGCAGGCAACCATATTCCATTGTGTAGAGAAAAAATTTAGCTTCAATTTGTGTAAAAATTGTCTCGATACACGATGAACGTTGATAATTAACGAAAAAGGACCTTTTTGCACCTGGCTGCTGGTTGCGGCAGACTGAGAGTTGGCAACCTATTTTTTCAAAGTTCTTTAGATCACTCTCTTTCAGATGACGCTTCATTCGCAAGCAAATGAACAAAGTTGTCTAAAAAAATTTAATTAAAACAACTCTAATTGAGGGTACTTGCGGCAAGATTTTGCTAGGCACACCGGCCGCGATGTATGACCTGATATGTAATCATCCATTAAAATCGCATTTTGACAAAATAACAGATAAACGTATAAATCAGGCGGCCGGATCCTAGACTAATAATGGCTGCAAAAAATATAATAATAAAATTATCAACTCATGATATTAATGTTATAAAATCTGGTGAATGGCTGGACGATATACATATGGAGACTTTTGGTGTTTTATTAAAAAATTGCTCTTCCTTTCGTCCTCGCAAAACATGGAAAATACAAATGCCACAAACAATAGAACTTATTTCGGTAAATGAAAAACATATACAAATTTCACATAGTAGCACGTCAGAACATGATGGTCATTGGGTATGTAGTTATTATGATAATAAAACAGTATATATTTATGATTCTTCAAATTATAAACAATTACATGCTCAGCATGAAATATACTTAAAGCGATTATGTCCATTTTTAACATTTAATAAGAATACAGTAAAGTTTCCTAATGTACAACAACAACCAAATAGCAATGTGGAGTATTTGCAATTGCATTTGCGGTATCATTATTATTTGGTTTGAAACCAAATACAATTAAATACAAACATTCCGTAATGAGACAGCATTTAATAAAAATATTTAAAACTAACATTATTGATCATTTTCCGCAAAATTTAATTTATGGTCTTCCCAAACAGGTTTTGCCATTAGCTGTGATAGAAAACAGAAGAAAATGTGCACATGAAAAACATTTACAAAGGCATTATGAAACGGAAGAACAACATCGTGTTCGTCTTAAAAAGAAGAAAATATATTATAAAAAAAAAATAATATTATACATCATATGTCTGCAAAAAATATTGTAAAAGATAAGTATGTAAAAGATATTCTGCCTGTAAAAGGCACTATATCTATAAAAAAAAAACATGTAAAAGACACCATGTCTGTAAAAGACACCAGGTCTGCAAAAGACACCATGTCTGCAAAAGACACCATGTCTGCAAAAGACAACATGTCTGCAAAAGACAACATGTCTGCAAAAGACACCATGTCTGCAAAAGACACCATGTATGCAAAACACATATCTGTCTACGATGAGTGCATAAATAAAACTACGCTTGTTAATGATAAAATGTTTGTAAAAAATATATCATTATGTAATAATTTAGAAAGTGAGAAATATGTAATAAAAGACAACACTAATGAAATAGATGAAGTTATAGTAACACTACCCAAGTGTAAATCGCTGATTTGGATAATTTTTTAATGTTTTAGTAGACGTAAAAATAAGATATACGTATTTTTTTTATCGGCGGAAAACCATATTTAGGGTGTGAAACACCCCTTTGAATTTATGGGTATCGATTTAATTGTTTTGTATATAAGGATTCAGTATTTTCGGCCCGAACCAAATAAAATAGTTGCATTATCAAGAAATATGAAAAATGAAAAATTTTCGACTCGGTTCGATCATTTTTAGGGGGTAAACCACCCTCTGTATTTGAAACAAAAATTTAAAAAATGCCCAGATAATTGCAAATTTTATTCAAAAATTTTGAAAAAAATATATGTTACACTCGCATCCAAAACAAAAGTGAGACTGTTTGAGGATTTAAGGGTGACCACCCTTTTATCGAATTTCTTACGTAACATTTAGAACATCGGCAAAAAATGTCCGTTTTCGGTACCTCGATTTTTGAAACTTTTTTTATGCCAAATGATTACTTATGATGACCCAATAATCCCTGCAAAATTTCAAGAGGAGCATACGCCCCGTTTAAGAAATATAGGGGGTCAAAGTTGACCATATCCAATCAGAAAATATAGCAGCTTCACATTTATACTCCAATAATAATGCCCAAAAAATTTAGCCGAAATAGTTCTTTTAAGATTTTTGGCTGCTGATTACGAATCTGAAGTCAGATTTTAAAAATTCAAAATGGCGGATTCAATAT
>NW_020223169.1:0-3152 GCF_003070985.1 Temnothorax curvispinosus | reverse complement strand
CTGAATCGTCCTGCCCATCGGGCCGCCTGGACGTTCCCGGGACGTCCTGCCGCGGACGGAACTGCCGGTCATTGGAGTCCATGTCCAGTCCGGTTTATGTCTCGCGCGGAAAGGTGGGTTCCCGATGAATAGATCGGAGTTATTCGGATTCCGGAAGATCTGCGAGGGAAATAATAGCTTGATTCTAACCACACGCATCGAACATGAGCGGCAGTGCTATTCCGCGATCTTACACGCCTCGTAGAAAAGCAGCATCGCAGCAGCTCCCGTCATTTACGATTTCTTAAATTAGTAGTCGATTCGATTGGCGCCGCGTTTATATCGCGGCGATTCTCAAACACAGCGAGCGTCATAAAATCTTCAGCTCGATGCGTTGAACTGGATTACGACCGTACACTTAATGTTCGAAAGACCGTTTTGATATATAAAAATCTACACGTTACAGGTACTTCGAGAGATGCGATAAATTACTTGAAGCTCACGTCGTGCGCGGGATTACACTATTGCCAGCAAATTTATTAACATATCCCTGTCTGCCATATCGCCAAAGATGCTCGTTAGAGATTCATGATTCATCTAACGGCATTATTTTCCTGAAGGATAACCCCTGCGGCGGATAACGTGCGCGGTATTAATTGCGAGATTAATTGCCCTTTATGACGTGCAGATATATCAGTAGAAAGGCAGAGTATGATCAGATATATAGTTGTGATTACTATAAAATCTTTTGTAAAATGTAGCTTTGGAAGTGTATCATATTTATAACAAGAATACGAATGTTTTTATATATTTTTTTTATATTTAATCTGCGTAGAATTATCTATTAACGACTAGATTCTATCAATTATCACACAATTTTGAAAATGGAATGCTAGCTTTATAGAAACGAGTAATAAACTTTCGTATAAAACTCTCCAAATGTCCGAGAGATCTTCGCGATTGAAAACTTCTTTTATAAGAACATACAAAATTCTCATTTTACATAAGATGCGGAACAATAAGTCGTGGTAAATCAATGCAAATCTAAGTAATTAGTTGTCCTCACTGACTCGTGTTATAATCTCGCGACGATATTTTGCAAACAAGCAAACAATGATCATTATGACAATTTTCTCTTGTTGTTTGTCTGAAATATATTTTCCTTTCCTTTATTGAAATATTTCTCATGATCGCACTGTAACGTAAGCCAAATCGGAATATTGAATTGCGAGAGATGTAGGAATAATTTTTTTTCTCTAACAAAAAGATATCTCGCAATATAAACATTATTACAATGTACAGAACGAGAATGGTGTTTATAAAGCTTTCTCAGGTTGCTCTTAGAGAAATTGTGGTACATTCTTCGAGATTATGATGCAAAGTCATAAAGAATAAGCTCGTACTGACAAGTAGCGTAAAAGCCTATACGTTACCTTCTAGGTATAATACTCGGTAATCTCGTACTCGCAAAATTTATGACTTCTCCACGGTACGCTGCCGGGACATCACAATACTCCTCTGAAAGCAGAAAAAGAAAATTTCGTTTAGTGCAAAGATATAAATTACTAGATTAAAACATTCGCGATAGAAGCTTTATAATATCGTACATCTCAAAATATTTGCATCAGCATTGTTTACCGTAACGTTTAAAGACGGCCGGAAAACCGACGAACGACTTCGAATCGAAGGGTCGACAAAGTCAGGAGGATGGCAGCCGGTCAACAACGCACGAAAATATGCCTCGTTTGGGAATGCCGAGACCAAAACATTTCGAATCAATAGGCGAAGAACACCGTGCCTCGCCAAGGCCGAAGGGGGGCGGGCGGCTCGATTCCGGACAAGTGATCGAAGGCGATGGAATATGTTCGAATATTCGATCGTCTTTGAGTTTATCAAGTTGCAATGCGAAATCTGCAACGTTTATGCAGAATCTTTCTTTATAATAAAATTATAAAGAAATCATAGTTATCCTTTTTCTGCAAATATTGCACAATAAAATGTTTTGTAAACTTGTCAGCAATTGTTTTTGAGACAAGCAAAATGTACTTTTCCCGATAAGTAAAATAATAAATATCTTGCTGTTAAAGATGCCTCGTGTAAAAATAATCAAATGACTAAAGAATCGCTCGAGGGAAAGAGAAATATTGACGAATCATCTACAGCGAATTTCTATCAGAAAAGATGCTTGTTTTTGGCGAATATCATTTTTCCCGACACATGCTGAAAAATACATACCTAATACCTATTTCAAGAGATATTGCAAAGACGAAAAACGAGAGATGAATAATCGATGCCCGCGTGACACACGATCGACGTTACAATGGCGGCTGCATCAATGACGCCCGAAAGAATGTATAATGAGCTCTCTTGTCCTTCAAAGAACTTTTCCATTTAATACGTTATTTTCTGACATAAAATCGCAAAAGGTATTGGTAAATCGCGAATTGGTAAGATTTTTCCGGCCGTCAGAAAAACAGTTTTGTACGCACGAGAATTGCACCTTGCGCAGGGAAATCCCCTTCATTAGACGTGATTTCATTTTTCAAAATAACGTAACATCGTCTACAATGCAGAAATTTACAGCATTGCGTCTTCACAAATTGTATATAGCGACTCAAAAAACGAGGAAACTGATAATTTTGCAGAAATAATTAAATTACTTTCCTCTAAATTTTTCGTTAAGTGTATGATATCAAATAAATAATATCACGATATATCTCGATGATCTGTCAATCGATAAAATAAAATGGGTTTTTAAATAATCCGTATTTTTTATTTTATTCACTATTCGTGCCAGAGGTTAATCAATATCAATTTCGAGGAAAAAAAAAGATGTCATCAAACTAACACCACAGATGGCAGGGTATACACCGCGACTGATTTAAACAGCTGTCGCTGCGAGATAAAGCCAATCGATGAGCAATTAGGTGGCTTGCGTTCACGACGAATAAAAAAACTAATTATCACAACTATTTCGTCGAACCGATCATTACAAACGCAAACCGATTATCAACGTTTCCGGGGGACATCAAACAAAGTACGAATCTATATATTTGGTTTGCTTGTTTCAACAGTTTTCTTGTTTCAACGTTGATAAACTAATTTGAGATATTTATACGCGCAAACGCGATATATTAATACAATAATAACAACGCGCGGCGCTGTGAAGGTGC
>NW_020223168.1:0-2469 GCF_003070985.1 Temnothorax curvispinosus | reverse complement strand
TATTACTCCATGAAAGTTGTACAATACATAGCTACTTGAATTATCTCTTTTTTTGAATTTTCAAGATGGAAAAGAATTGGTAAGTCCTTCTATAAATACTGATAAATTAAATAAAAAATTATATTTATCTACACATTTTATATAATATTTTTAAAGCTAAGAAAAGACTTTGAGTTGTTGTATCCTGAAAAAAGAAGCTATTTTTATTCAAAATGGAGCAGGCTTCGAAGCTTTTTCATCGAGAAATTCTCTAAAACAAAAGTTGAAAATAATTATCAATATTTGGTTCCTATGCTGAAACTTGTTGATGAAAGTAATATATTAAATCAATATATTTTAACTGTTATTTATGTGCTCAAAATTAATTATTTTATATTTATAGATAAGCAGGACGTTATTCTATTTACTCTACTGCCATATTTGATAACAACGAATGTTGTTAATTCTAAAAAGACAAATACAGCTGAGAATAATACTTCTGTGGAGGGTCCATCACATAGTAAACGTCGCCGGTTTTCTATAAAAGAAAGACGTGATGCATTTACTTTGCAAATTGAGGTAACTTATAATGGTTCAATACGAAGGACAATAGTTTAAATGCAATTTGTGATAAAAACTAAAATTTTTCTACAATTTTTTTAGGATCCAACACATTTTGAAACTGAAATTATTGGAGAGCAGCTTATTTTAAAACAAAATATACAGAGCTTCCAGCCAATTCCTGTTATTGTAGGAGCTTTAAGTGATAAACAACTTTATTATGTGTTAATTAATAATATAATATATAAAGTAGATTCCTGCCTCGATGCTATAGATTTAACGTTTCAAAGTTTTCTCGCTTTAAATGCTGAATATCCCGTTAGTGCATATAACATTTGGATTTTTATTCAAAGATGTCTCTATGGAATTGAATTAAAAATAGATAAAACTAATAATAAATCTATAAAAATACTTATGTCAGATATAAATAATTTTGAAAAAAAGAATTTTCAGTCAACTTTCATATAAGCTTTTTATGTAATATTCATGTTCAAGTTAATTAATAGTTTGTTTTAAGTTGGTTTTTTGTTTATAAATACTGAATGATATATTATTGTTTTAATATATAGAGTGATATTATAATTTTAGAATTATGATTTATATAGTAAAGTACGTCAATGTTTTCTTGTAATCTATGCAAAAATGCATTTACAAGTAATAAATTTCTGATTCAGCATGTACGTTCTCAACATCCGTATTGTACAAATTATACATGTGAAAAAACTGATTGTGAAAGAGCATTTGTTTTCTTATATTCTTTCATAAATCATAGAAATGAAAATCATTCCAAAACTTATAACATTGAAGATATAGAATTAGAGAATTATGAGAACAAATTAGAAACATTAAGTGAGACAGAATTAATTGATGAAGAGATTGATGAAGAGATTGATAAATACGTTTCAGAAAAAAGTAATAATGTATTTAACGATAACGATTTAAAAACGCAAATTTATAATGAATGTGCAAGCCTCATCTAAATATTATAATAATTTAGATATATCTTCACAAAGAATAGCTGAAATCATTCACATTACATTTGATTGGATTCTAAATTTTATGAAAAAATTAGAAAATAATTATTTAGATGCTACAGGATTAAAACATATTTTAACGTTATATACACAATCTTTTCATGATTTCTCTTCTGAAAATTATCAGCTTAAGTACTTTACTCAATGTGAATCACTTATATATCCTAAAAGTTATACCGTTCGTGAAAAGCTTGTATTAAGAGGCAAGTTTGGCAACAAAGCTCTTGAATTTATAAAAAAAAAATATTTAAATTGTTCCAATTTCCAAAGTTTTGAAAAAATTTTTTGAATTATTTAATATCTTCACTGACACAATGGAGTACATGCAAACTGTATTAAATCAAAAAGATATAATTTCCAATGTTATTCAAACCCAGTTTTGGAAAGATGAAGTAAAGTCTTACGGTAATGAGATAGTCCTTCCTATCGCTTTATATTATGATGACTATGAAACAAACAATGTATTGGGGAGTCATCGAGGATTAGAAAAATGTGAAGCTTTTTATTTGAATATATTATCTTTGCCACTACAATATTCAACCAAATTGGAAAATATTTTCTTTTTTTCTCCATTTAATTTCAAAATTAAAAAAAATGTTTTTTATAAAATATTATTAAAACCTATAATACAAGAAATAAAAAAAATTGAATAATGAAAACATTGAAATCAGTTTACCATTCGGAAAAAAACAGCTTTATTTTCATTTACTTTTTGTTTTGGGTGATAACCTTGGTATTCATTCTTTATTTGGGCTCACAGAATCATTCAAGTACTTATTTTAGTCGTTTTTGTCTATATAATAGTAACTAGCTGGTTACCCGGGCTTCGCCCCGGAGGACATATGTAATCAGACACGCAAATAGTCTCTCTCTCTCTTTCTCTCTCTCTCTCTCT
>NW_020223167.1:3904-5371 GCF_003070985.1 Temnothorax curvispinosus | reverse complement strand
GAATATATTTTTTTATCAGTTTCTATCGGTTCTTTGCAACAGGGCTGTTAAGACGTCGATATCGAGTTTCGTTTTCTTAAACATGTAAAGAACTTCTCGGAGTCCATCATTTTTCTCGAGAATGTTGATTAATTTCGTTTTGCCAATATTGTAAATTGCTGAAGTAGTATCACATCCTGTGAACGCGTGAAGAAGAAAGATGTGATCGATTACAGAAACATGTTTGAAACTTTTCGCCGAGTATAGGGCCTCCCGAATTCTTCCTTTTGCGGATTTACGGAAAAATACGTTAGGAGTTTCCTGTCCTAGACCAGTGAGCAGAACGAGAAGGTCAATATCTTCACCAATAATTGTGACGGAGTCGTACAAAGATGCATTTTCTATTGCAGTTTTGACAATTAGTGTGTCCGCGTCCTCGAACGCTTGTTCAACGGTAACATCGGATAACTGTAAATATTTCGTTAGCATGTTAATGAGGCGCGCTTTATTCTTTCCGTTACTCAGAAATTTTTCTTGGGATACTGTAGGTACTGTATTTTCGTCAAAAATTATGTCCGAAGATTGTTGTTTCCTTGCTCGCCGAAGACCATAACCATCGAAAACGACGACGATGTCTTTGGAAAAATGGTGACGCACGTAGGTAACATATTTTTTGCATGTTGTTCCAAAGTTCGAATAGCTGTCCCAAATAACCCTGTGCAATAGGAAACCCCCGTCTATCACATCGAGTCGCTTCATCCCGAATTGAGGGGTGTCTGACAGTGGCGCAAACGATGTGTAGAATGATGATTTCGTTCCTTTCCTCATTCCATCCCCAGTAAACAAAGAAAGGGGGAACGGCGAGAGTTCGTAACTAATTGTAAGAAAAATTTTAAGATCTTCATCACTTTGCTTCGACAGAGAAATTCTTTGAAAAAGCAGCAAAGGATTAACAGCTACGACAACGGAATGGATTTTCAAGCTACTGTTCATTGCAGCCAAGGCCAGGACTTTACCCTTTCGTTTAAAGGACAATGAATCATAGGTAGAACTGTTCATTTTCTTCGTCATTTCCATCCCAATTTCAAAGGCGCGATGGCAATTAATGATTTCAGATCCAACAACTCCTGTGCTAATGGACATAAGATTTGTAGTCTCTGGAAAGGGATTATGAGCGGCGAACCAGATTGAAAGTTTTTCAGCATCGCTATTATCGCGTGAAACACGAGTTTGCCTTGAATCTATATGCTGTTCAGTTGTTCCTGTAATAATCCCAGCGAATTCTTCTATTTCTCGGCAAACATCCTGCATGTAAGTGGCTCCTGTGGTCCATTTCCTCTGCGAAATGTCGTTCATTCTACCGCCCTGAGTCAATCCACCTTTAACCTTAAACGAGCGCATGAGCGTTTGCTCAATTGTCATGTCTGTCATGATCCCACACCAAAATTTGTCAGACCGTCGAATTGTAAAATAGCCACAGGCAGTAAA
>NW_020223167.1:0-3894 GCF_003070985.1 Temnothorax curvispinosus | reverse complement strand
AATGTGGGCCCATTTTCCATACAACCATACCATGTCGGTCGGCGTTGGTATAATGTCTTGTTCATTCCCACAAGCGCTCATCACATCGGCAACTTTCAGCGTTTGAAGACCTTGAGATTTTGCTGTCCCGTACGTAGCTATTGTAATTGCTCCGGCATCTCCAATAGAAGCGTAATTCTTTGTACTGAAGGTACGTTGCATCGCAGTGTCAGGTTTAATGGCGTTGTACGGGGTTAAGCAATGAATTCCGCCCATTACATGAAAAATGCCATATCCATCAAGTAGAGTATTGATATTAAAATCTGCGTTATCAAACACGAACTGAGAGAAAGCAGATGGCAAAGGTTCGGGGGACGTGTGACACAAGCTGCTTCAAACACGCAAATTTCGCTGTAAGAAGCTGAAAAACCCAACGACGATAAAATGTCGATCAAATTTCGAGAGGCAAATCTCTTGTACAAGAAGGCACCGACTGCGAGAAGTATTGGTGAAACAAAAGATCGAGGACGAATGGCAGATATAATTGAATGTGCGATTGATGTGCACTTTCTTTGCCACGTCTTCGAGTCCTGTTTCTTTTTATTAATTAGAATCATTTTTAAAAAAAGAACGCGAAGAGTTTCAGGAACAGCGTCATCAGCATTTTCCATCATTTTATCTGGAGGAGGATAATTTTTTGTGTCATAAAGCCGTGAACGTACATCTTTAACAATAATGGCAGCAGCTTCTCGAATTACGCGCAATTTTTTATCTTCTATATTTGGATTTTTATTTTTATACCAGTCTTCGGCAAGCAACTTATGACCAGTATTCCGAAAGCAAACGATAGACTCGCGCCGGTTTATTTCGAAAATTAATATGTCATCTCCGTATTTTTGTTTCAATCGCGCTTTAACTGTACGACAATCTGGATGATAATCTCCTTCGATTTAGCTCATCAATTCACTGATCGTAAATTGGCATTCGTCTGAATTTTCCGCAAGAAAAGAGTAAATATACTCCATGGCTGTATCAATATTATTCGACTTATCTTTTCTTTCTTTAAACTGGATAGTTAAACGACGGCAGCAATCGTGGTGATATCGCGCTTTAACCACAGTCAGATCCGGAATCGGACGGATACGGTTCATTACGCCCCGGGCAAAATCATCGTTGCGATCATTCAAATGCTTGAAAATTGTATCTCGTATGGAATTACTTTTCACTCCACAAATTATTCTTCGTCTGTCAACGGGCAATGATTTTTGCTGTTTTATAAATACCTCATCAATTACTTCAGTGCAGAAAGGGCAACGTTTTTCAAAATCGAATGCCGGTGGATGGAATGCCGGTAGATGTTTCGAAGATTGCGATGACGACGGGGAAGATGGAGGTGATTTTGAGATCGAAACAGCACAGTTGCTCCGACGACGAATAGCCGCTGCAACCATTCTCTCGTTGATGTATACTTTTCGACAGGGCACGTGCACAGTGATGTAGTCGACGTTCTCCAGCATGCGTGCATGTTCCTCGTCGCCCCTTTTAATAGCAAACGAATTTAAAGTTTGCACACCTCTTTTTTGAACGACAGTAATTTCGCCGTCGCTCAGCGCTTTCCCACAAATAAAACACTCGCTCATTTTCGTGAAATTTCTCTCTGAAACGCTCGAAATACAGTTCACGACTGATCGAAAATAATATACAATAACACACAATAACACACAATGACACACACACACAATAACACATTGTACAGTTCGCGAAAGAGTTTTATAATATACAATATACGATAATATTACAATATATAGAACGAAAGGCACTTTCTCGGACCCGTGGATTATATCTACTAGAGATACCACGTAAAAAAAAATGCGCCTGAAACTCTACCTCAGTGGTGGTGCGGAAAAGAGTTTTATAATATACAACAATTCACAATAAAACCGCGAATTTTCCTCACGAAAAAGAGCATTTACTAAATACCTCAACTTTGGCGCTCTCTATCTCTAGTGTTTTTTGAGCCACTAAAAAAATATATACGAAAATTGTAGAGAATTGAATCCTCTACAAGTTTTATTGGAACATTTTTTTGATCAAACTAACAGGGGGCGATATAAGTGTCAATAAAATTGTTCAACCCCTAATTGACGGCACTTTTTTCAATGTAACTTTTTTTCCTTGACAGCTATTAAAAATTTTTTCCGACAAAAGTTGTAGCAAATATTTTTCCCTACAAAACTAAAAAAAAAAAACAAAATGCGACCAATAAAAGCCGAGATATTCAAACTTTAAATATTCACCCTTATTTTCAAGATGGCCGCCGATGCACAGGGAAATTTTGTTGGAACTTTGTGAATTTGGACATCTCCTATGATCCTCTACTCACCCTAAAAAAATTGGCTTGTCAATCCGTTTTGTAGATATTCGGTGTTTTTCAAGCTAATTTTAGGGCCACTTCGACCAACGCCGATTAACTTTAATCGACGATTAACTCAATCAGCAGTGTCGCCAACAACAAGATATTTGTCGTTGTGTATGTCGTTTTAACCAATTTTTTCAAATATTATACTACTTCTCTTTAACTTGAATAAAGGTGTTTCGATTTTTATTTAAAATATCTACGAAAGCGTGTTTATGTAACATGGAGAGAATTATTAATTTTTTATTATTTGATGAATACGAGAGTTATGATCTTCCAATAAGAAGAAATCGACAAAAACCACGTATAATCAGGCCACATATAAATTATTTAGAAATTTTTAATGATGATCATTTTAAAAGAAGATTTGCTAATATCAAAGGAAAACTTTAACATGATATTAGAAAAAATTTATGTTGAATTACAACATAAAACTAACTAATCGGTACGTATAGATATTTAATACAACAATTTAAAATTATATATAATATATATATAATAAACAAGACAAAATATGTTTATTATAAAAAAATAAAACATTAAAAAACTTATACATACTATGGGAATGCATATATGTATTGTGTCAGTTTATTAGTTTATTTTAATTTATTTTAATTAATATTTTCTCAGTTTTGGTGAATAGTATATTATATATTATAACAACACAAATTAGATTATTAACACACACAGCCATATGTATATAATTGAATAATTAAATAAATATACACATATTTTAAATAAATTACACATATTTATACACATATTTATTCAATTATATACATAACTAATCGCGATTAGTTTTATGTTGTAATTCAACATAAATTTTTTCTAATATTATGTTAAAGTTTTCCTTTGATATTGCAAATCTTCTTTTAAAATGATCATCATCAAAAATTTCTAAATAATTTATACGTGGCCTGATTATACGTGGTTTTCGTCGATTCCTTCTTATTGGAAGATCATAACCCTCGTATTCATAAAATAATAAAAAATTAATAATTCTATCCACGTTACATAAACACGTTTTCGTAAATATTTTAAATAAAAATCGAAACATCTTTATTCAAATTAAAGAGAAGTAGTATAATATTTGAAAAGATTGGTTAAGAACAACATACACAACGACAAATATCTTGTTGTTGGCGACACTGCTGATTGAGTTAATCGTCGATTAAAGTTAATCGGCGTTGGTCGAAGTGGCCCTTACTGGCCTAAGTGGTCTCCCCGCAAAGTGACTCTCGGAAGTTTTTCCGCCCCTACCTTCTTCCGCAATGTGGACATCCCCTCTACGACCATCCATTTCAATGTTTACAACTCACGTACATGCTAGCGTACATGTGTATGGTACCGCCTTTCTACATAAATCACGTCTACAATCATACTAGAGTCCTGTCCGTGTGAAGGAGGGGAGCGAATTCAGTTTGCGTAAACATATTGTACGTTTCAAAAATAGGTTTTATGCTTCTATGATCTAATTCATGATAAGTATTTTGTTATTG
>NW_020223166.1:0-1202 GCF_003070985.1 Temnothorax curvispinosus | reverse complement strand
TGGATAACATTGAGGTGAGAGAATGGACAAACTCATGCTCATCGAATTTTTTGAAGCAACGTCGGACCAAGGTGCGACTCTTAGCAGACGGGGGTCGGAAGAAGTAAGTCAACTCAATAAGATCGTGACCGTTGATAAAGGGAGCATAAGACTTACTAAATGAAACAACTTTACTCAGGCTGTCGACAACAAAGACGTCGAGCCATGAGTCAGAAGATCGAGTGTGAAATGTGGCTTGAAACTCGACAATATATAGTGACAACTGTGAAACTACATCTCTGAGGTGATTAGATTCATAAGACGTGGTGAGGAGATTAGAATTAAGGTCGCCCGTGATGATGATGTTATTGTAGTTATGTATGAGTGAGGTTAGAGTGTCAACAAACTTGCTAAGATTTTTGCCCTTGGGTCGCCGATAGATAGATGTAAGAAGGAGCGGCTCACATGCATCGCCACGAACATCAAGGACGAGATATTCCGGTTCGTTTGAGAAAGCGGGAGGCGACGACACCAGGACCCGCGCGCACAATGAATCGTGGACATAGCACGCGACACCTCCCCCCTCCCTGCCCTCTCGATCAGCACGTAACAGGTAATAGCCAGGGATGCAAACCAAGTCATCTGAGATGTGAGAGTGAAGCCAGGTCTCAGTGATGGAGACGATATGATAAAAATTAGACTTGAGAAAGACTTGGATAGATTCGAGATGGGCAGGAAGGGAGCAGGCGTTGAAACAGGCGATCCTAAGGCAACCAGATGGAGCAGGAGGAGCAACGTCCGCCGCAGCCGGTCACTGCAGATTCGCCAGATCAGCCTCGGAAGCTATACAAATCGGGGGCAAACCCTGGTCCTTACGGACAAGGATCTGCCCGTCCCTGTGCCAGACGAATTTGAGAGACAGCTGTCTGGCTCTCGCTCTCGTGCGACGCAACAGGTCATAAGTGTCGGTCGGGAGGAGCTCATTCACATAAATGCGACCAGGAACGTTTTGCGAAAAGACCTCCTCGACAGACAGCCCGCGCTTACGACGCATAACACGCAAGATGTAATCGCGAATCTCTCTGGATTTTAATGCGACGATCACGGTTCTATTTTTAGCGCTGAGCGGGGCATCGAGGAGATGACTGGGGCCCGGCGTCACACCGCGATCCGTGGGTGAGAGAGAGAGAGAGAGAGAGAGAGAGAGAGAGAGAGAGAGAGAG
>NW_020223165.1:0-2313 GCF_003070985.1 Temnothorax curvispinosus | reverse complement strand
TGTGCACGGAAGTGGCAGAATATTGTTTTTGCGCAAAAATTCGTAATTTCTTGGCGATCGGATGTTCAAAAACATGCACAACATAATCCAGTCATCGGAATAACGTCGACCTTTGGCGTCCTTTTTCCTTGCCGCGGCGATGATTTCCTGAACTACTAGTTTTTGAGACTTTGAGATGCTGTCTAACTCAGCTAATTTTTTATCCACAGCCGTATCTTGCATGCTTGCCATTTGTGCTTCTTGTGCTTTCATACACGTAATGAGATCTTTTACGTGATCCTTAGCTCGAAGTTTCTGACGCCTTTCACGTCTAATTTTTATCCGCATCGCTAATAATTTACGTCGATCAATGGGGTTTGAAATGTTACGAATCCGATTCATCGTCAGACGAATCTTCAGCCGTGCCTCTTGTTGCAATATGCATTTCCTCTACTTCATGCAGGAATCGCATCTTTTCTTCTTCGAGAGTAGAGAACAGCCTTTACTTCTCCACTTGTCGATGTTATCTTGATATGCCCCATTGACTACTATAAAATAGATACTAATGTCACCTAGGCCACTGCAGACGTTCATTCCTTTGAATTTTTCTAGTATGTCCTTAAGCATTTCTTTTTTCTTTAGAACACGTTCGAGATTCTTATCTTGTGGATAAACGTGACGACCATAAACAAAATATTTTAATATTCCGTCGATGTCAAGTGTAACACTTTTTTGTGCTACTGGACAATGCTCGCCGTTTTCGACCTTCATGATTGCGTATGTAAACAGCGTACATTGTACAATTTCAGTACGCATGTTGACCCAACTCCATCCCTCCGAAACATCGGCAAAGAAGTCATTACTGGTGCTCGCATTTTCTTCCGGTATTACTGGTATAATAAAGTGAAACAATTTTTATGAGCAGTGGTCAGTTTCCGTACTAATAAAAATTCGCAAGCTCTTATAATCATTATATTGCACCACTTACATTTCATATTGATTCGTTTCATAGCATATAAAGTATATTTTTTCTCGATTTTCATTACAGTACACTAAGAAAAATAATTATTTTTTTTTTTTTAAATTTTGTTTATTTAATAAAACCGGAAAATTGTATGTTGCCAAGCAGATAATTTAATTGGCTTAACAAAATATTTGTACAAAATATTTTGTTCTTTTTGACTATTTTGTTTGTTGACTATATTGATTTGTTTTTTTTAACTAAATATTTTATACTATTCAATTATACATAATATAACATTAACTACAATAAATGTTTCTTTGAATAAATTTACTATTTTTAAAAACGTTAATGTTCTTGGTTCAACAAAATTATTTTATTGAGTTAACAAAATTGATTATTAACTTAAAAAAATTGATCATTAAGTTACAAAAAATGATTTTGTATACTATTTTCAGAATTCAATTATTTAATTTTGTTCAAATAATAGACGTGTACTTAATTCAATAAAATAAATAATTGGATCAATAAATTGAAAAATCAACAAAATTGTCTTGTTGATTCTACAATATTTTTCCCTCAGTGTAAAAATAAATTTAATATAATTTATTCTTGTTTCAGGTCAGACTAAGAAAATTCACGTAATTTTTAACGGTAAGTAAAGAGCCTATTCACGCGAAGTGTTTTTACCGCGCGGTTGCCGCGCGATTGCTGCAATCATATACTCGCATATGCGGAAAGGCGTACGCGCGACGACGAGCATCTACGATACGCTTTGCGGCGTTTTAGATTTATAGGATACTCGTCTTTCCTCTACTCGCTTTTCCACGTACGCGCGTATACGCGCGTTGTTGCACCTCGCCTCGCGACAACGCGCGGCCGCGCGGCAGCAATCGCGCGGCAGAAACGCCTCGTGTGAACAGGCTTTAAATAGAGCAGTTTTATTTATTTCATTTATTTGACTGAATATCAATGATTCAATTTGCTATATATATTTTTCAGGTTTTGCGGCTTCTACCGTGGTAAATATATATATGTTATATGTAGCATTTTATATATTTTTCCAGGTATTGTGATTTAAACGGTATAAGCTTTTTTTTCTTCTAAACATTTGGGCAAGACATTGCATTCATTACTCACGTTCGCTGATTTTCACAGATGAGAACACTTTGGCAGGCTTCTGAGGAGCAAACAAATTTGCTATTGGAGATTTACAACTCGATATCATCATTGGAGAGAGCGACAACTCAATGTCTGTGTCAACGCTTACAGCAGGTGAAGGAACATCAACGATATCTGTAAAATCAACGAAAGAAATTTATATATGTTTCAATTACTTAGTACTATCTTTTTTATATCAATAGTAATAAATA
>NW_020223164.1:0-6330 GCF_003070985.1 Temnothorax curvispinosus | reverse complement strand
TAATGATTTTAACTTCTAAATTGTAAAATCATTAAGCGATATGATAGTGTATCGCATCTGATCGCATCTAGTGTAGAAAGAGGCACGCGACAGTCAAGCCGCTAATATACGTATTTCGTCTGCCAGGCTGATGACGCGCCGGTTCAAGAGAGAAAGAGAAAGAGCATAGCATGTTTGCTCTCTCTAGCTGGCCGAGGACGGCCGAGCGCTGAGCGCACATGTATACACGGGGCGCTTGGCTTGTGTGCGTCAGCGTCACGTGACGCGATCCTATCCCCTCCACAGGCTATGTAGCAGAGACCTAAACCTGGGATCTCTGCCGGGGCGTTCACTCGCTCCGCGGAAGCGGTGACGCACCCCTTCCTCATGCTGCGACGGGGCCAGGGATGTGCTGGGCGAGACCTGCTATGCGCCTTGGCAGCGGAGCTTATGTGACCAGCCCGCCGGTCAATCGCTCACTCCAACGTTCCCTCAGTGTCCTTCCTTTCCACGTGGCGACTCACGTCGTTACATTTTCCGTCGTCAATCCTGCTCCGGCACTACATGTCGTTCCTACAAGGTTTAACTAAAGAAAGCGATTAGTTAACGCAATTAGCCCTCCCCTACTCGAGTCGAGGCGCCATCCCCAACCTTCCCCTCGGTCGAGCCACCGTCTGGGCGGGGGACGCGACAATGTCACGTCACAACGGTTATCGTCTTCATCGCTGTTATAAGTGCTGTCCGGTGACAACGGACAATCCTCGTCGGATAAATCTACATCCATTATTGCCTCGAAATTATTGTCGATCTCTATTTTTGTTCACTGCTTTTGAAACACAAAAACTTCAGCCCCGAGTATGAACTTTTAAAAGCCGCGATAATGTTTTTTTTCTTATCGTGTGCAAATCGGGCACATATTACACGGAAATATCATATACAATGCTTCATGACATTTTGAACAATACCGGCCATGCATCATTCCGCGTAACTCAACGAAGTGTTTTCGGCGAGCGTACATGTAATCAAGGTCCGATAGAACAACCATGCACGGAGCACATAGTGCAAATGCACCACCCGTTGAATAATAAAAATATATTACGCAATGTCTCGTACGTAAATTTAGTGCAACGATTTCCCAACGCTATCTATCGATGACTTCTTCATGATCGTCGTCTTCATCACTGAAATAATCACTGTCGTCCGTTAACGCGTGATCCTCGTCTACATCCATATCGAAATTATTGTCATCTCTTTTATCGTAAAAAATATTCTTCTGTATTGAATACTTGGCACAAAAAAAGCAAAATAACCGCTATACTTTTTTCCAATCGATGTACTGACGCGTAGGCTTTCAAATCACAGACTGTGATTTTGACTCGCTTCATTCTTCCTTATATACTTTTTCTATTGCCTTTTTCTCTCGTTTTAACTAGAGCATCGCGTATCGTTTCTTCTGTTTTAGTGCATGATGTACATACACTGCAGAGAAACAATATCTCCCATAGAAATTGAGTCGCGTTGCTGCGCTTATGTTGTCTAGTGTTTATAAAATCTAGCAGCCTGTCTTTGGCGCTCGTCTTTGTAACGCGCGACGCCATAACCGAATGGCGCCGCAAAACCCCGATAAGCGACTCTTCCTAGAAAGAAAAATAAAAAGGAGAGACCGCGACGGTTAAGTCGCATAAAGTTTTTGGTCGAGTACTTACGTCGACCATCAATGCTCGACCATCTGCAGTGCGAGATGATATTCGTTTATAAATTCTGTCATCGACGTTCGTCGATACCCATAGAAATTGAGCCGCGTTGCTGCGCTTATGCCGTCTAGTGTTTATAAAATCTAGCTGCCTGTCATCGGTGCTTGCCTTTGTAACGCGCGACGCCATAACCGAATGGCGCCGCGAAACCCCGATAAGCGGCTCTTCCTACGAAGAAAGGTGAAAAGGACATCGGCGTCACGCTAGTCGCAGGTCATAAATTATAGCGGCCTGCCATAGGCGCTCGGTCGCATCTGAAATGTGAAATTATAGATTAAACGAACTTACCTAAGTGAAGTTCGATCATAATTGTATGAGCGCCTCTTCCGAAGTGATCAAGATGTAGTACCCCCTCTCAGTCCCTAAGTGTCTACCATTTTAAAGCTCAAACAAAGCGACGCACGCTACCGTCGCCGCTACCGTCGCCACTCCCGAGTTTATTCTTTAAAGCTGTGCCGTAACTCCCGGGGAGAAAGATCTGACTATGATGTACATAGATCTGGGTTTAAGGGTAGGAGTGATCACTTCGGAAGAGGCGCTCATACAATTATGATCGAATTTCATTTAGGTAAGTTTGTTTAATCTATAATTGTATTTTGCGCCTCTTCCTCGTGATCAAGATTAGATGTTTAAAGTTCAGTTACGGCACTCCGAATGGCAGAATAAAAAAGAAAAAATTTACTTATTTATTTATTCTTTTTCTCTCGACGGTTTTACAAGCCATGAAATATGGCGTCGGGTTTTTGACGGCCTTCTTAACTCAATCTTCGATATTTTTTTTATGAGTCTAATATCGCTCTCGCAAATACATCGGACGCTTTTGCGATATTTTGATTATAAAACTTTGCGAATGTTTCCGAGTTGCTTGTCCATCCGGCTGTCTTTCGGATGATATCTAGATCAACTCCGTGCCTTCTTGCCGCTGACGTCGCGGCATGACGAGTACTGTAAGTCGTGAATATTTCTGTGTCAATTCCATTTTTTGACAGAATCTCCTTTATCCAACAACTTAAAGTCTAGGATGTAACTGCCTTAAAAGGCTTTTTGAAGGAGATGAAAAGTGAATTTGTAGAGCCACGAATGTCTTTGGTCCTTTCTAGATAGCTTTTTAGAATCGAAGCCACGCAAATCTCCTTGTCCTCTGTATAGAATGGCAGGACTAAACAAGGTTGTTTCTTGCTCGGACCTGAAGTTTTTATTCTATCGGGAACTTTTATTTCGATGGATTCCGCAGTTTCTCGAATGTTTCTTATGTCTAATAAGGCGAATGTTTGTAACCTATGGCCTGTGACTAACGCAAGTAGAGAGATTAGTTTCATAGATAAGACTTTTAACGTAGTGTTTTTTTTATCCGCTTTAGACGATAGATAATCTAATACAGCCTTGGAATCCTAGGTACAATCATATCTAGGCCTGGGCGGTCTCTTGTTAAAGACGCCTTTGAAAAATCTCCTAATATTCGGGTCCTGTCCGATTTCGTGGCCGACTACTAATGAGATTGCCGAGCGTAGGCAATTCAAAGTGCTATAAGAGGCTCCCTTCTCAAACGCATCGGTTAAGCCGGCAAGAATGTCTCAAATTGAATTGGTGAATGGATCGACGGAGTTTGCGCTGCAGAAACTCCACCACTTCTTTAAGACGGAGTCGTATTGTTTTAGAGATGATTCCGTTAATGACGCCATCATTATTTCTATTGTGTTGCTTGGCGTCTGTCTCTGATCGAATCCTGCCCTGATAATTTGCCGGCAACCAGGGTAAGATGCCGCCACAGCGGGTGAGGTTCTCTGTTGCAAGAAGTTAATAAGTTAATATTCGGCTTTAGATAAATAGGTTCCGAAGCTAGCATCGAGTGAAAAAGCGGGAACCAGGTTGTGCAGGCCATTCTGGAACGACCACAATGCCTACTGCCCTGTCATCCCTGATTTTTCGGAGAACCCTAAGGATAATCGCGAATGGCGGAAACGCATAAAAGTAAAGGTCTGTCCACGATTTCGTGAACGCGTCTACCGATAATGAGTTGGTATCTTTGAACCACAAAAAACACTTTTCACACTTGGTATTGACGCGTCTGGCGAACAGGTCAATCTGCGGTTTCCTCAGTGTCGTACTGATTTTTTGGAATGCTTCATTCGCTAGCTCGTACTTTGTTTCCGGTTCTATTTTTCTTGACTCCGCGTCAACTATAAAGTTATCTTTAGAGTTTATATACGACGCAAACAGAATAATGTCCCGTGCTTCGCACCATTCCCAGATTTCCTGGGTTACCCGATTTAGAGATTTAGTCTTACATTTTGAACGCCTCCTATCCCATTGATGTAGGAGATTTCGGTGGTATTGTCTATTCAAAGTAAGATGTCTGTACTTCGCAAGTGTTTCGCAAAACATTTTAAACCGAAAAACGCCGCTTTTAATTCATTATATCAACAATACTGCAACATATATTCTCTTCTTCAATATACTGTCATTTAATCGGATTGTCTTTTGGATCAACTTATGCCGGCGCACAAGGGCGCCGGACTTCTCAAAAAAGTTACAGCACGAGCCTTTGCTTGGTTGCTTGCTTCTTATTTAAATCGGGAAGGCTCTCGTTGTTATTAATTTCCTTGCCCGGAGTTGCGGGGGCCCGATCGAGGGGCAACTCCGGGATCGTGGGGGAGGGCGGGGCCGATTCGCGAGTCTTTCGGTCGCTGCTCCTCTTCTTCTTCTGTGGCTCCGTCTAAGTGGCCACCGTTCTTCAGGCCTCCGGCGGCAAGGGCCGTCGTGCCCGTGAGTCATCAGGCGCAAGGCTCACCCCTGGTGGGCGGGTGAGTCTCCTGTGCGTCTCCGGGACGCTGATTCTTTTTAAGTGCCACCTCGGCTCAGGCGGAGGCACTGGTGCCCTGGCCTTCGGTCGTTGCACAGGCGAGGGCCTCCTCGCTCGTCTCCTCGGTCTTGGTCGTCGGCGTCTCCCGCGGGAGCCTCGGGCAGAATGGCTCTGCGCTACCACCACCACCGAGCGAATTCAGCGGGTGGGAGGGGCGGACTCTACCGGGCTCATAAGCGGGTGATGTGGAGCTTATTCCGTTCGCTCCAGGTTGGAGCGGAATGGTAATGATGGTTCTCGATCGCGGACTCGACACCCGGTATATTTAACGCCCTAGTGGAGTAGCCATGCGAGAGAAGCGAAGTGAATCCTTGCGGCCCTTATGAACACTTCTGGTCGTACTTTAATTGCGAGTAACGACAGCCGCCCCGCGGCGACAGGTGTTACTCGTACTTGCGTCGCGGGGCGGGGATGCCCGCGGAGCGCAGACCGGGTTGCCGCTCTCGCAGGCGCGCCGTTCAGAGTACAGATTCGAACAGTAACCTTACCATTGCAAGAGCCTAACAACTAAATAACCTATCATACGAGTCCGGCGCTCGTCTTATCTTAAATTTAATTTTTACTTATACCTTGTTACCATCCGCCCTGCCGATGGTATCTAAATTTATGTCTACGAAACGAACCTTAGATCTCTCGATCGCGGTGACTACTGCTATAGTGAAAACAAATTCGAACGCGTGGCGTCCGCTTCCCGCGGTCGTTTTTTCCGCCGGCCGGTCGTTACCTCCGGCTGCCTGCCCAGCGAACTCATCTTTCTTCTCAATGTCACCGCTCTGCTCCCGAAGTACTCGCCTCCGGGTTCACGGACGTTCGCTGGCGCGGGCAATCGCACCAATATCACCTGCGGGTTCGCTGTCACCTTGGCGCCATTCAGTCCCGGCTGCTCCCTCGGCTGTCCGGAAGGGTGCGGCTGCAGAGTGCCCCCAACCTCTTTCTCCGTACAAAGAACGGGCACCCCCGTTCTTACCTAGGTGCTCCCAGGGTACGGGCTTCCCCAGCTGGGTGCCCCCGGTTGGTTTTACCTGCCCTTGCAGCCAACAACTGCGGACGAGTGGGCGCCGGCATCACCCGCGCGTGGCCCAGTAATTGTGGAGCAGCGGATGCTCGAGCGACCACTGATTCTACCGAGAAAAGGATTCGGGAGGCAACCCGGAGACAAGGCATGAGACGTAGCGGCATCGCAACCCGGAGCAGTCGACCTGAGGCAGCGAATCGAGTCCCAAGGGGCACAGCAGCATACCGACGCAAACACCTGCAAACAAAAAGGAAAACATTAAAGTGTGTGAGCGAGAAGACGTGTATGTGACGATAAAAAACTGCGTGACAAATTCATGATTAGTGATAAGAAAAGTTTCCTGTTGGAAATGCGAGCGAGTAGTTTATCAAGGCAGTATTCGGAGATCAAGACGAAAATTCGTGGTAGTTCGCAATACAGAGATTTTCCGACGAATAATCAGGGGCAAAAGTGAAAGAGCTTCCCGAGAGGAGCAATAGTTTGATTTATCGTGGCAATAATCGGGATAAAATTGTTTAAAAAATATCGCGATAGAATCATTGGTGAAACAATGACGCGAGCGAGCGGTTCAAATATGTCAATTACCCAGCGATAGCATAGAGTAAATGCGTGCGATCACCGAATAAGCCGAATATATATATAGCGATAGTTCATAAATGCAGACAATCACCAATTGACATTTGGTGAAAGTTAACGATCAACGACATTGATTTACATGT
>NW_020223163.1:0-23979 GCF_003070985.1 Temnothorax curvispinosus | reverse complement strand
TCCAGAGCCTTAAAGAGATCCCAAGATTCGGAAATTCCTTGCTCACGACCCGATCGGTCTTTTGCACAGGCTAAGGAATTTAACTAACAGATTTCTTGACTTTTGAACCTCAGGTGAAGCTACTACTCCTCCTACTACTACTACTTGTCTTCTAGTCGCCAGTACTTCTGTACTGTTTAGTATTGGAGCAGGCAGGCAGGCTATCAGGCTAGAGAGACAAGGCAACGAACAGGCAGAAACTCAGAAACAGTCAGGAAGTCGGTCAGGCAGGCAGGACAATCAGGATACAGGACAGAGAAAGAGAAAAAAAAGTCATCAGTTAGTTCGCAGTGAGAGGCTTATATGCCTATTCTTTTCTAATCTTGCGTCCAGTTTCTCCCTTTCTCCACTCATTGTAAAGATTCGTATTATCGTTCAAATGTATTTTTACGTTATTTACGAGGATCTGCGCGTAAATATTCAGCAGACAGGCAAAAAAAATTCATTCATATATACAGGAAGATAATTTACATTAGGAAAAATGAGAAGAAGAAAGAGAGAGAGAGAAAGATATAGTGCGTGCATGTAGCGATAAAAACGGCAAGAGAAGAGTATTCGTCAGCGTTTTATAGGAACTAATTAGGTCTAATTAATAGGAAATAAACTAGTTTACGAAGCTGTATAATTGTTTAAGCATTAGTTGGCTTAAATAAAAGAAACCTTTTCTTTATTATGTCTTAATTTTGCGGCGCGAGGTCAATAGGCTATAAGCTCAGACTTAAAACTACTGCGAAGGGTCAGAATGTACCGGGTAAACCAGCTAACATTATCTAATCACCCGGAATATCTTTCGTGCAACTTCGAAGTTTCCATACTTCTTTATAAAACGGGCAAAATGTATATAAAATACAGTTCTTTATAAATCGCTTAACTTTATAAGACAGACAAAATGTATATAAGATGCAGTTTTATATATATATTGTCATATGAATCTCTTATAACTATATACGTAATTTTTTCTTCGAAGCTGCATAATAAAATTATTCATGATAACAACGGTAGATCAGGATCATTCTTGTACGTGTTGAAGGAACCACTTTGTAGGACTTGTTTAATAGATGAAAAAAAAAAAAAAAAAGAAAAAACAAGAAACGAAGGAAAAGGCAGAAATAGATGTACTGTCGACTGTGTAGCCAATGAAAAAAAAAGAATACCACCGATACCTCGAGGCGTCAATGTTCAAATATGTATTCGCAGTATTAAATCATTTGTGTAGAACGAAAATCCCATCCCAGTCTTTTGTAGTTTTTTTTTTAATCGCAAAGAATGTCATGAACTATTTGCGAGCTTTTTTCGTACCTGTCGTCGCGATCATTTGTCATAAAAAAAGATTTATGCTCTAAATGACGATAGATTATCAATTATTTCGAACAATTTGGAATATCGGTCTAAAAAGTTTCGAATTACTTCAAATATTGCTCAAAATTGAAAATTCTTAAAAAATCTTGAGGATTTTGGAAGATTAATTTTGGCTTAAGTTTATGTATTATTTATATTTACATAGGTAATTATTTTCAGTATTAATGATTATGAATATTAGTGTCAATATTGATATAATCTTAATTCTAAAGATTTTTCAAAAAGTTTAAAAACCTTTTGAAGTTTTCAAAAACCTGGGAGATTTTAGAGGAGTCTACGATCTCCCGAAGCTTTCAAAATTTTCGAGACTTTTTAAATTAATTTGTTTGTTGATTTTCTCAAAAATTTTTGAAATTTTTAAGAATCCTTTATTAGAATAATATCTAAATTAATTTAAAATTTTAGTTAAATTTTGATTGCTCGAAACTCTGCCAGAAAAAGAAAAAATGAATTTTTACGTACTACTAATAATAAATTTGTGAAAAAAGCCAAATTCTTTAGATTACAAGATCTAGTCCAAGCATTTATCACTCAAAGCATAATTTTCGAGTCTAATCCTCTCATCCCCCATATCAGCTCTTCACTCTTCGGTAGATCTAGAGCGGCGTTGAAAGTGCTAGAGTAGTCTCTAGTTAGTCTAGTGCAGTTTGGATTTGAAACTTAATGACGAAGATTATCAGCTTAAGAGCCAGGAAGAAGCTAACAGGTAGCAGAAAGAACATAAAAAGAAGGGAAAAGGCAAAGATAACAGAGAGAAAGGATTCTCAGGCTACGACAGACAGGAACTAGTGTTTACTAGGCTTTCCATTCTAGCCTCTGTTATACAATCACAGGTAGGAATGTTTCGACTCATTTGCTTAGCTATACATATATAACACGTATAAATGTATATATACATATCTATAGGGTGTTAAATGGCAACAAGTGTGTGCATGAAATTACAATCTTATTTTACAGTGTTTTTTTGGCGACTACGTTGTGTATCTGGTGCACTGTACATCAGATTTGTTGTTATTTAAGAGAACTTGCGAAAGTCTGATGAATCGAATATTAAAATGTATTCTACATTTAAATTTATTTTAATTTATAATTATAATTTGTACAATGTACAAAGTGGACTTGCTGAACGTGTATGCCAAATTCTAAAGTAATTTTTCAAAAAAGAAATGCAATTTTAAACATTTAAAAAATATTTTTCGCTCAGTTATGTACGCCACGATCACGAAGTTTAACACAACGCGTGAAACGCCAGGCGAAACATTGCCGGTTCCATTTAAATTCATCTCCCTTTCGCAAAGTGAGTTTTAGGTTGAACAGGAGATATATTTTCGTTCGTATAGCTGTTGCATCGTTGCTGTTTCTTTTTGTTATATTTTTCTTGTCTTTTTTTTCATCTTCACACCAGTGTTCGTGTGTATACACAGGAAGTCTCTCTTTATATGAAAACATATCGCTTAGAAATGAGGAAGACTATTCGACAGATGTTACGCTTTTAACGTATCGCCGCGGCCGTCCGAAGATCTAGGGATCCGCATGTTAAAAATGTACAGTATAGTTTTAAGGATCTCTTGAGTTTTAAAAAGCAAAGTTAGTATCGTCGCGCGAGTACTTTCAAAAATTTATAAATTAAATCTTTATGTATCCTTTTCTGATTTTTATGTCTACTGTTTTTTTTATGTCTGATGTTTATGTCTACGGCCTTTTTAAAGATTTTTTTAAGTTACAGCATTTCTATTTTTAAGGTGCGATATTTTCGTCATGTATTACTAGGTTGAAGGAACACGCTATCAAAACTTGCTATGATGCCTAGGATACCAATTACCAGATCTGACATTCAAAGTGTTAGCTTGAAAGTGATAGCTTTGTCACCTAAGATTCCTGCAGGAATAACTGATTCGTACATACGCTTTAATACCGATCCACCGGTAATCTAGGAACTCGAGATTTCCAAGGATCAAGGACGATAATTGTGCAGGAACTCCTTGTGTCGATTTAGAGAGACCAGGCATTCTAGAATGAAACAAGTTTAACAAACAAGTTAGCGAGATCTAACAACCGGCAAGTTGTCGAAGAAACTTGCTGCTCTCAAGACTCACATGGTACACTGCGGAGTGATGAAACTTGAGAAATTAAAATCAATATTAAGATTTGTTGGAGGAAACATTCAGATACTTGTGGGTTTATTCTCAAAGTAAATTCGTTGAAAGTCGATGGATGGTCAGCCATGTCCTCATCTTGTAAAGCGCGAAAGAAGGCGTTCTCACTTGGTTTATTTAAGTTTACTTGACCGCGGAAAGCAGGCAGGGTGTTTGTTACTGAGACTTCTTTTTACTTTCACTGTATTAATTGCTGTCTTTCGTTTTCATTAATTTCTGGTTTACCGTTCGGGCTGGTACTCGACGAGAGCGATGTCTGTGCCGCCATCCTTCCGAGGCCGCTGACTGAGGTAAGTTCAAGTAATGATCTATCTATGCACCTCTCTGCGACCTTTTTTTTTCAAATTGCTTTGAATGTTAATCGGGATCAGGTAATTTTGGAGAAAATAAGAATTTAGGTTTCCAAAAGTTCCAGAGTCGAAGATTGAAAAAATAAATATTTCTAAAAACTAAGGATTTATATATTTTAAAGTAGAATCTGTGCCTTTAAAAATTTTCAATTTCAGTAACATTAATCTTAAGGATGTAGTTTGTACCTTACCTTTAAAAAATTTAACAGGACAATATTACTCTATATAAATTGAAGGAAAATTATTGTACGCCACTATGCGCTATGAACTTATTCTTTTTTTTAATAGTGTAGTTAAGATGTACGAAAAATTTTATAAGAAATTCAATACGTTTCGTATTTTTCACGGAAAGTTCTCAAAAAATGTTTAGTTTAAAACGTTTCAAGGTAGAGACTACTCCCTTAAGCTTGTGCATGATAACTGAAATACGAAAATTTTTTTTTTTGGTATCGAGGCCTTTAGCAATACAGGAATTCGAAAATTTCTATGAAAGAGAAATCGAAAGGTTTCAGAAAGCTTAAGAATCTAATAGAGGATTAAAAACTCGAAATTCTCTCTTGGATCGGATGGAATCTTGGAATCTTTCGAGGCAAAAATTCTTGCATTTACAGTTATAAGATTTTAGGAATTGAAAGTTTCTGAAACGAACCCGTAGAGATCCTAAATTAAAACACCTGGGATTTGTTTAGGACATAATAGGAATATTGTATGTATTTTAGATTGTAACGCTATTTTTACGTATATAATAAACTTTTGTTTTTTTTAGTCTACAGAGCTGTCTTTTCATTCTCCCCTAAACTCGTGAAATACATGCAATTGCAAATTGTACTTATGCATCGACTGTTAAAAGTTACTTGAATTTATTTATAACGCATTGCACTAATTATATGAACTGTTTGCGAAACATAAATAAATAATAAAACTATACATATATATATCTTTTTGCAATTTCGTGTATTCTCGTTATCGATTAAGCATTAATTACTAATTACAGATAAAACATGTTCAAATCTTATTATATTTATATAATTAATTGCAACTCTATATGTTACGTTACCATTACGATTAATTGTGATCGGATTGACTTTTCGATGATAATTGTTGTTAACATTTTTCTTTGTTCTTATCGTTTTCAAATCGATTTTACTCTCAGCGTGCTAAATAAAAGAAAACAAGAAAAATAGAAGGTAAGTTGATAAACTAATAATTTTACTACTTCAATGATTCAGTTTTGTTAATTAAAAATTTTAGACCTGAAAGGTATGATTCCAAGCGAAGCAAATCTTGATCGGAAATCCGTTTTACTCTTGTTTTTTTATGTGCGGAAGTTAATTAACATCCGAAGTAAAAAAGGTATCTAAGATAAGATTTTCTCAAAACTTTCGAAAATTTTTCCGTGTTACTTATTAGCAATAACGCAGTGGAAATGCGTTTCATTATAGGTTGATCCATACTAAACCAACGTGCATTTTTTTGTTCGAGCTGTGACACTTTCCAATTTTAGCGAGTGCTGGTAAGATTTGTATGAGGCATTGCCGTATTCTTTTGCGATATCGCCATCTTAATATTGTTTCGATACTGAAATAATCTTTTAAATAGTACAATGTACAAATTTAAGTTCTGCCTTTTTAACGAAAATGTAGTTTCGAAGATAATTATTTTTACTTTATTCAAAATGTTTACTAATTTTATGATTATTGATCTGTATAAGATATTAAATATTTCATTTAAGATCTCTCATCATTTACAGATATCTGGGTATCTTTAAATAATGAGATTCTTGCAGTAGCGATATAACGGAAATATTAAAAGTGTTATTCTGGCTACTGATAACGAACGAAGCTAAAACGAACAGGCCTAATGAATGAAGGTTGAAAAAAACTTGTGCAAAACTAAATTGATGAATCACGACTATACACATTGCCTAAAAAGTACTGAAAAGTCACGAAATTAAAACAAAAAATAATACAAGAAAATGTGTTTTAATATCAACAGATATCGTTTCTTTTATAGTTATCACTATACTGCCAGGAAAGATATTTATAATGCCTCATCATTTCGTGCACGCCGAAAACTGATTGTTGGAACTGCCTCTATATCGCATAACATAGAAAAAAAGAAAGAAATAAACTTATTGTCAGACTGTCTGTGTGTCTTAAATGAACGTGGTGATTGCGCGTTGGATTTAATTAAGTCGTGGACACGAGGTTCGGCGGATTATCGGACGTCTCGCTGCCACTGCTGCTGTAACGCGGTTGATTCTTCGAAGACGAATCGACGACAACGGGATTGCCGGAGATGCAGGAGTGGTTGGTCACCGAGCCGTAGGTATCTTTGTACAGACAGAGGCCGCAGAATCCAGTCGCGTTGTAAAGCGGCAGGTTCACCAGGCCGTTCGACACCGCAAAGTTTCTGTAAACCACAAAAAGATTTAACAACAAAGTTAAACTGTTTTCCAACAATTTTTATGGCGAGTGGGGGGGAGGGGATCATAAACGTCGGACATTCGATGCTTTCTAGACGTGCGAACATTGCTTGCGTCTGTAAAAGAAATAGATTGTAAAAAAAAGGAGCAATCAACGTGATCGGTGCTTCCATTTGCCTGAAGTAACCGCTTTTATTCGGCGAGACATTAGGGAAGAGCGGAATCGTTACTTAAACTGTGAATCGCGTGTCGGCAGCCCTCTCCGCTCGTTCACGCTCTAAATACCTGGTTGGTTATTAAATGAAGACTGTTATGAGATGTTCCGCCGTTGAGATCTCAGTCATTTAGAACGTAATCGAGCTTTTTATAATGCGATCTAACAGACTTGACAAAACGCAATTCGACAGTCTGTCCCCCTCTATTTTTTAAATCGAAATGTAATATTTTATGTTAAAAAAGTGGACCGAGTTATATACGCAGGCACTATATACTCAAAATAGAAACACAAGATAAGAAAAATTTCGCTAGAATTAGCAAGTAGCCAATCTTCCAGCAATGAGGAAACAGTGACTAAAAAAGGGAAAGAGGATCCAATATGAAGATAAGTCTTCAGCCACAAAAGATGATGCTGGGTAACAATTCTCTAATTGATATTTATATAGCGTTAATCTAAAGCGAGAAGTTTCTTATATGATAATTCAATGCCACGTTCCAATGTTCAACATTAACTTCAAATGTTTCAACGACTTGGGGTTTAGAAAAATTGATTATTAGATACAAAGGGGTCCTATACTTAAAAGCCGTTGGAAATAAAATTCTATCCACTCGCTTCTCAGAACTCCCTTGGAAATGTCGCGTAAATGTGCCTCTCAACGTTTTTCGGAGCAAATTGAGATTGCGGAGATCAGGACTGATCGGGGACTGATCAGGACGGTGCGTCCTGTGAATGCGCGAGGGTTGCGACAAGTGGATGAGAAAATCCCGCGGTTAGCACACGGGGGATGCATTTATCCGGTCGTTTATCCGGTTTATCGAGCGTCAGGTGCATATCGACTGAATAACATCCGGGGCCACTCCCGGCGAGTGGCAAGGGTGGAACGAAGGAAGGGGTGGGCGAGGAGATTCGGCGGACCCCGGCCCCGGCGCGTCGTGCGACGCTCGACTGCGGTTCGACCGGAGTTGATACACCGATGTGATACACCGCTAAATAGCCTTAAGTGGGATTACGTCTCCGCGCTATTGTGATCTGCGGCGGAAGGAGGAGCTCATACAAATTTCGGTCTTTGTGCGGCGCCGGGGCGTTCTCTCGGCACCTCGCCTCGCCCTCGCCTCGCCTCGTCTCGCCCCGCATTACGGAGGGTGCCGTTTTCATCGGGCAACGTCTCTCCTCCGGACCGTGCCGGCCGTGTTCTCCGGAATAATTGTTCGCGACGGGATCCGGAGTTTGATTTCAGGTGAGATGGTCGACGGTTCTCGCGATTTAGGATATTTAGAGGAGTTATTCGAGTCCCGTTGTTGGCAGCATTTCGAAAATTGGAGAATTTATGTTTCAAAGAGCCCAGGATGACTTGAGAATAATTTTATATTTTAATGATTTGTTATGGAAAAGAGTAAGTCGAAAGTAAAATCTTTTTATACATTTTATTATCAAAAGTAATTAATTTGGAAACTGAGAAATTAATAATTGAACTTCTAGGGGCTTTATCTCATATATTAATCAGTTGGTTTTGTCAGTAGCTATCAAAATATTTATACGTTCAGAATTTATGAAAAAATATAATATTTTATCGAGAAGATGAAAGCAATCTTAATATTTTAAGCATAATTTCTTTAAATCCGTTTTAGATGATCTATAATTCACGTTAGAATTTAGAATAGAACTTTATTTATAATTTCATATATTCGTTGTATATTTATATAAGTATTCTCTGAAATGTATTTATAAATATATTCTCACTCTTCAAATGCTTTTGTATTTATACTCGCGCGCAAAATTACGAATTCTGTCACAATTTGCAATTCGTTTAAATTGGATTCGTTTAGTAGCTTAAATTATTTCAAACTGTTTTATTGAACGGAACATCGCTCTTTATTTATGTATTAATAGCCGCGAGGTAGAAATTTAATAATAGAAGGTTTTCATCTAGAAAGCGTGCATATTATTAATTTTCCAATTACGTCTCTCGAAAATAAGGCCTCGTGTGAAAAGTCTTATTTAACATTTTACTTTTCTCATAGGACGTCGTCCCCTTTTCGGTTGCGCTGAATCAGTTCTCGGAGGTTTCCTGTATGAAATAATAAATTGTTAAATGTAATTGTACATGTACATGTTCAACAGCTTTGCTGACATAATCGTTTAACTACACTTTTCTTTCTCATAACTAAATTTATGATTTCGTTAATTTTGAGAATTTTATCTTAAGAGAGAGAGAATTTTAACCTTCACTGAAATCTCTAAAATAAGATTATATTCGGGGAAATTATCTGAGCATTATAATTTTGCGTTGCGTTTCCGTTACTGAAGTTGGAAATTACAAAAATTCTAAGAACAGCTGATGAAACTAATGGCCGTGCGTTAATAGTCGCATTGAAAGCACGATACATCACGCTGACAAGATAACAAATCGACTGGACGCATCGTGCGTGGGATGCAAGGATGTAGGACGTATGCGAAAATTGCCATATGTTCCATATGGTCCTCTCATTTTTCCCACGTTAGTTTCAACGGAGAGAAATTAGACAGCGTGGCTCAAGTGGTTTTGAGAAATAATAAGCGGCAAATAAAATTATCCTAACTTACGAGAGAATGTCCTTTTGGAGAATCGGAAAATCGATTTGCCTTTCGCATCTCCTTAAAGCTTATAAAGTCTTGGAAGTCTTTGCGTTTATAGAATATTGCGAAGAAATAAGAAATAACGCGCTGCAATAGTGGTGCTACAGCTGCCTGAAGGAAGTAATACGCGAAAAGAAATGCATATATAGAATTCGTGCGAAATGTAATACATATTATACTGGTTCAGGAATTGAAAAATTTAGATATTTAATGAACTAAAAATATCACGACCTGATTAAAAACGTAAGAAAGATCACATTTTTTGAAACGGTTAAGAATTTAGAAGAACGAATTCCATTAATGGTATTCGTAAGAAAATCCAGAAAGAAACGACATTATATTTGAGATAAGAAAATGGACAAAATGTATAATAACAGGAGTGAGTTGAATGAGTACCGGTACTGCTGGTCTAGCTGCGCCTTTTCGATTCTTTTGTCCTTGGCGCGCCTGTTCTGGAACCAGATTTTGATTTGCGTCTCGGTAAGTCTCAAGGAAGTTGCGAGCTCGAATCTGCGTCCCCTCGAGATGTATTCTCCCCGCCGATACTCGACTTCCAACCTCAGTGTCTGTTCGCCGCTGAACGTCGTCCTTTGTCTTCGCGGTCGGCCTTCTTTCCTTCTTCTGCGCGCCACTGCGAAAGAAAGAAATACAATTCTGTAAGGGCAAGAAGTTCCTTTTGGACACATCTATCAGAAAATTCACTCGCGTATGATGATCACGCGATGTCCATGCGATTATTTTAATTCCATCTGCGATAAACTATTTTACTGATTACGCACTTTTCAACAATTTAAAAATTGGACACGCGTGCGTCGTAATTTGCTTTCTTAATACTTCAATTTGATTATAATCCTCGTTTTTTTTTCAGCACACTTGGTAGGGATTCGTGAAATAAATCTGACCGTGGTGTAATTTCATCTTCGTGATGGAATAATTAGGATGTACCGAAGAGGGGAACACGGAGGAAGAAACAGAGCGATATCGGAAATTGAGGCTTCCCGAGGCTTCGTCCAATCTGGCGTAAAGCGGACACGGGATACTAATTGCGCCTTGAACCTCATAACCGCTTAGAGCAATTCGATAGATCCGCGCGATAGGGCTTTCAAGAAAAATCTGAAATATTTCATTATTATTTTGTCCGAGTTTTTCTGAGAGAAAAATATTCTAATTTATATATTTAAAAATCTGAGAAAATCTTAAAATTCTGGGTCTTGAAATTTTCATACAAATTCTGATTAATAATATAAAAAATTCTGAGACATTTTTTTCACCGAGATAGCAACAAACGGAGATAGAAAAATTATTTCTTGCACAGCATATGTTCATTTCTGTATCACGTCGATGATACCGCGGCACCTGTTAAGCATCTCTCTCGACGTTCAAACGGAATAAATTGGGATCGCGGGGATCAAAGCGTGATATACGTCACCAGGCATCGCCTGGCAGGTATAGATTCCTCGCGATACAATTTAAGCCTCGAGTCGGCAATGCGCGACTTACAAACACCCGGCGCGTGTATTTTCCGGCGAGTCGAGTCGCGGGGTGGCTTGTGAGGCTTAGGCGGGCCGGGAGAGGAGGAGAGAGAGAGAAAGAGAGAGCCAGGTTTTTCAGGGAATACCGCGGCGCGTATTTCCCGCATTGAGGAGCGGCCAACTGCGATTCTCGTAATCTCATCACAATATCGCGACGAAGTGTCGAAGCGGGATAAAACCGCGCGCGGTTTGTCCTCGCAATGTTTTTGTCAAACTTTCCAGATGAAGAGTGAAATTCGTTAATTCGTCCCCCTCCCCTCTTCGCCAACGGCTGTCGCGATATCCTCAGCGGGATATCCTCGAAAAGCCCGTTTGTAAAAACTGTTGGAAGTGATATCCAGTCAAAATCCGCTGTCGCTTTTCACACCGCACTTGTCCCATTTTTTTAAATCCATCGTTTAACTGCGAGGGGTGTTCGGTCGGAACGCTCCTGTTTCACAGCTGATATATACCGTTCTATAACGTTGTATAGCTCGAATAGTTTCCAAGACAATTGGAAGATTTAGAAAACTTTCGACACGCGGGCAATCGCGCGATCGAGATTGCGAGGAAAAATGAGATCGTTCGGAAAGTTTCCTTTAAATTTTTTAATTTCGTAGTAGCTTTCTAAAAAACGAAACTTATATCCGTTTGAAAACAATTACTCGCCGAACGTTCCTAGGTGATTACTATGATAGCTCAACGGAATGTCGAGTATTTTGGAAACAAATAATTATTTTTTGTACTTGAAGAAGCTACAATTTTCATATAGAATTCTATTTTCTAATACTTCATCAAAAATCCGTCGACTTTCCGCGTAAGATAATTTTTCTTAAGATAATAAAATAATGTACTCTTTTTAACGCCTGATGTGCCTAAAAATCTGAAAAATAGATACAAACGAACAAGATATTTTTCGAGAGAAAAAACCGAGCCATTGAAAAAAAAATGTTGGAAGCTTTACTATAGATTTCAAAAGGCATCTGAATTGATTTCCTCGAAATAATTCCCGTGTGGGACTGTGCGCCATTGTCGCGCAGAGGAGACGACAGAAGAGTGCCTCGATATCCTCCCCGTCTGGACGGTGGTCGTGTCCGCTCGGCGTCACGTAATGCCGGCATCACAAAATCTGCTTACTGATTCGCGAATACTCGAACGCAAAGACGTCTTTCGATTCTCAGCTTACGGCAAGAGGAGGAGGGGGCTAGAAAATATAAGAGAGGAAGAAAAAGAGAGAGAAAGAGAGAGAATCGAATTTTTAGAGACGCGTTATGCAGTCAACTATATTTCCATGTACATATCTCCATGCATGATGGATGCACGGATGGAACAGAATGCTTGTTTCTTGATCAAAAATACATTGCGATGATGCCACGTAGAATATGAAATCCATCCTCTAAAATTCGAGATTTTAGTATGAATATAATTTACTATATACTAATGTTATATATGAATAGTATACTATAATTTTGAATAAAAAATGTTTTGAACGTCCAACTGACCACCGCTAAGATCTTGATATATTCACAAAATGTCTAACGATTCATCCAACTGCTCGTTTTACTACTATAGATTTTAACGTAAAGAACCTCGGTGAGGCCAGTTTATTTTCAAGTATTTAAAATCCGAAGAGCCATAAACAATCCTGACATTTTCAAAAAATTCGGAATAATAACGCGAATTATTAAGCCAAAGAAATTACTTATTGTTAGTAAAAATAAAGCAACATTTATCAAAGCTAATTTAATTACGTCGCGTCTTGGTGAACTTAGATTTATTGCCTGATTAAAATTGACTTAATAAAATTTAATAAAAGATTTATGTTCACTGATTATGATTCTTCCAGGACAATGATAGACACGTGTGTGCCGTGTATTAATTGCGAAAAACTGAAATTTACAACGCGAAATCGACGGGAGCTGAGAATCTTACGGAAGGCTGAGAATCCTTGAAAGTGGTGCTCGGCGATAGACTGATGATTCGGCAGAACGTGAAGATGCGGCGGCAGCGTGGGCGGATGCGCGAGCTGCGTTAGATGAAAAGTCTGACCGGGTCCCCGCGGAAGAAATCCGTGCAGGAAAGGCAGCCTCACCCCCGTGAGCACCGAGTCCTTCTTCGTTTCCTTGCTCTCGAATATTTTACTATTCGCGACGTCGCTTGGCACTTTTTCGAGGTCCTTGGCGTGTGACACCTTGCAAAGATGGAACGGTGACAGTTTTTAATCCAGATATATTTCGATACACATCGATCGGACTTAAGACTTTCTTAACTTTAAAGGGTCGATCTCTCACAAACTCCAAGAAATTTTTTTAATGGTTCGAGAAAAATAAATCGTAAAAATTTAAGAGGAAAGAAGGATTAAATACAGGGATTAAATACAGATTTATTTTCGCGCAATTTCTTAAAACACATGCGTTCAATTAATGTCGCAATCTTATTTTACAGTTGTCTAGTTACACTGTTAAAATAGTGTTAAATTATAGTATTCAATTTAAGTCACTTTTAACCATTTCTATATAGGTCGCCACTGCTCCTATTCGATACGTTAATTTAACTAAACCAATGGAGTTAAAATAATACTGTTTTGTGTTAAAATAATAAATTTCGATATACATGATGATTAAAAATGACAAAATATTATTTAACTCAAAGTATTGGTCTAATACTTCTTTCATTCTTTAATATTTAACATTGAATATGTTAGTAGAGAGAGGGATCTACTCACAGGCAACATTTTGTGTGATTCAGGTGAATCGGAAAGCGCGTGTGATGCTCTCTCCGTGATCTCCGGCGAGGAATCCGAACTCTCTCTCGCGTGATCCTCGTCCTCGTCATCCTCCGTTTTCTTCGTCGCCTCCAAATGGCCGTAAAGCCGCGCGAAGAAACGTCGCGGCGACGACGGCCTTCTCGTCTTCTTCGCGGACATTTTTACGAACTGTAGATTCGATGATTCATACGGCACGGCGTCTCGAAGGATTTACGAATATTTCTTCCAGGTAAAGCAGGATAATCTAGAAAGATTCTCTCTCCTTAAAGGCGGAATTCTTCCGAATAAGGAAGACGTTTGAAAGATTTCTTCTTCTTATTGAAGAATAAACCTCGGAAGTTTTGTGTTTGTCAAAGTATTCGCTTCTGGGATGAATAAATGGATCTTGAGTTCTCTCTTGAACATGGAGTATTTTTTTCCAAAAAAGATTCAGGATCTCTTCCGTCCAAATGTCAACGGATTCACATCGGTCTTAGAAAACGTTTGACCGATATTCCGAGGACTTGATGCTTCCAAGACGTTCATGGGAACCAGAACTTTAAATTTCTAGAACGCGGAGTTTCACGGTTTCACAAACCAAATTTTCCAGTCCTTTTGAAAGTTTTATAAACCCGATTATCTCTCATATGTAATTCACTTTTCTTCCATTTCCTGATTCCTTATTGCTCCTTTTCATTATTATCGAAATTCATTTTCACTCGACGTCGCTGTGTCCCGAATCAACTTCCGGTATAATTAACTTCACAAGAATGCAATTGTCCGATCATGACTGAAGTTATCCCGCGGGATTCTCGAAAAATTCGCACTGTGTGCGGCGCCCCGCGGGACCGAGGATCAGAATAAGTGCGGCGGATTCCGCGAGCTGGAGGACGTCGTCAGTTTCTGCGGGGTGGCACGCGCGTCTGAATCACCTGGCTGTCCTCCATTCTCTCACCTCGTGCCGACTGGAAGCGCGGGACCGCGGTACGGGGGGGAATATCTCCCTTCCATCCGGAGATATCACTCCACCCTCGGCCACCCTCCCTCACCCGTGCGGCGCTGCACCGCCCCTATGCGAAATCGCACGTGCGGCCGCATTTGTGCGGCCGAAAGTTTTGCTTCCTGTGAACGGATAAACACGCGATACCCCTTAGGATATCCACGGAATTGATCGTTCCGGTCTCGGCCTTCTTCGAATGTCGCGAAGTGTTTGTGACATCGTCCAAGGACGAAGATTCTTGCTGAAAACGAAAATTACGAATTACGATCTATAATAATAAATTATCTATAAATTCTTTAAAAAATTCTAAAAAATTTATAGCTTCTTAATAAAAATATCAAGGGGTGTTATATTTGTCGCCAACGTACGTATACACATATTCAATATATATTTTAATTACCTACTTTTTAGAACAGGTCGACAATTATTTCAACGAATATAAACTATTAAATTTTAGAGGCTCTATATAAATACGAAATAATCTTACCGCTTGGAATTGATAGAGCTCATCTTACAATTAGTGGATTGTTCAATATCATACACATTTCTCCAATTGTATAAAATTATATAATCCATTAATTATTAATTATTTGCGTATATTTATACAGAAATACAATTTTTTTAAATCTGAAATTTAATCTCCGGCAAATCGTAATATTCGGTCTCTTTTATGCTTCGATAAATAATAAATATCTTTGTAACTTCGCGACTTGAGATATATCCCGCTGATTTTTTAAGATAAAATACATGTAGTTTTATAAATGTCACATGCACTAAACCGTGTGCATGCGGATTCGCAATGCAATAAAAAGAAGAGGATAAATTTTTGAATAAACACTGAAGGAGGAAAATATGAGTTATTTTAATAATCGCGAGACCAATCAGGCGTTGTTTCGCGAAGAAATGAAAGGGGGTTTTCGCGAATAGGAATGAAAAAAAGAACCGGCGCGCGCGGTTTAGCGTGAACAGCGAGATTGCTGTGAGTTCATTCTATTCTCAATTTTCTTGCAATGAAACGACGCGTTGCCGATGAATCCCGATTATTATTACTTGTTGGCATTCAAATGTTTCCCCTTCGATTCCAATCTTTGACCGAAGTATTAATTCTCTACCGGCCGTTTCTAATACAGATGTTACTGATGTTACATTATTCAAGCAGCGAGGAGTAAATCCAATTGCGAAAAGTTTAAACTCGTTATAAAATATAAAGTTTGTGACGTTATCTTAGATATATGTGTATATATATAGGATAGGATGTAGGAACACTTTAACAGCATTACTTAATTTTTTACGATAAATAATTTAGTTAATGTGTAAAATTTTACTTTTTGCTTTGTCGTTGCTTTTTCTGATAAATATTTCAATGAATTTGGACTCAACTTTTCGAAAACGTAGATCATTAATCATTTTTAAGTTATAAAAATTTAAAAAAGGGCTTTTCTTCGAAATAAGGCTCAGAGAGTCAAATAATAAAACTGTTACCTCCGATTCGAATATGCCTTGAAAATTTCTATTTTTAATTTGTTCGCTGTAGTTCATCATTGAATTCAGAATCCGTAGGAAATTCAGTCTGTAAAAATATACAAAACGTTGCCAATTAAAATTTTCGAGATATTTCGTAACGTAACGCGTCATTATTATTTCATTTCAATTTCATTTTGCGCAATATTTCCAATATTCATTTTCGATATATTATCTCTCAATTATCTTTAATTCGTGCATCACGTTTCGTACACATCCGCATCGCCATTCCATTCCTCAAAAGATCAAGCGAGATAACGCGGCGACAGAACGGAAACAGCGATAGCAACAACGAGCGACAACGCGAGCTCCTGCAAAGCCCCCCCCGGGCTATTAAACGCTCGCCGACGCTCGGCGGCTAAAAAACTTGGGCAACACTCTCCACGGCATCCCAGCATCATGGACCATCCGCCACCACCCCTTCGGTCCCTCTGCCCCATACCACCCCTTTCGGTTTCCCGGATGATCTGATTGTTTCACGTTCGCATGAGATTTACCTGCACGGCGGCGGCGGCGGCGGTTGCGGAGCGGTGGAGGCGGATTCTGGATGCTGGGACCAATCGGGTGGCGGTCGGAGATCGATGTAATTAGAGAGGAGCCAACCCGGCGAGAGGCCGGAGACACGGGGGTGGCATGCGCGACGGGCAACGCGCCCGCGCCGCGGTGGGTGCCCGCTCTAACGCTTCTCGCGTGTATATGGGTGTCTAATTCCCTTTGTGCGTCGCCTATTGTCGGCATTACGATTATTACGCTCACGCTGATTTCGCTCGTCGTCGTGTAGTCGTCGTCGACGCGACGCGACAATACAATTATCGTTATCCCCACGGTCAATACGCGACGCCGACGACGAGCGGCGTCGCGGGACATTGCAGATGCGCGCCGTTTATCGACGTGTTCTCTGGAAAACAAATTGTTGTTATTATTATTATTATTGTTATTGTTATTATTATTGTTATAATTATTGTTATATGTTGTGTTGTTGTTACTTTTTCCAATTGGCAGGAAAACAATGAGCTATTCAAAGTATTTTGGCTCGGTCGTCGCGCTGAATGAATAAATCGGAGCCGCGAGTAAAAAATTGCGATAAAATTACAAATTTTTCACTTTTAAATAAAATGTATGTGTGTAATGCATAATTACAATATATTTTAAACTATATTAAGATGTTTATTTAAAATATATCGAATATATTAATTTGTACGGCAAAGTCTGTACGAAATAATCTCTCCGAAAGATGTATCCTCGGAGATTTTTAGACGTTGTTCACGTTTAATTGAAGATTGAACGCGACAACCAATTTTGCAATTTATTTGATATTATACTGTACTTATTTATTCATATTTAAATGAAAGCACGTAGTAAAATTTCTAAGCTATTGCTGAATAAAAAAGTAATTCTCTAGAATTCTTATTTCGAATATATTTTCGAATAAAATCAACCGAAGCTGAAATAAAAGATCTAAAAGTATTTTTCCGACATGATATTCATGTGAGCTTTTAATTTTCGAAGAATTTGAATAAAACTGATACAGTCTGCAATCCTGAGATCTCGAAGTACAAATTTATTATTAATATTATTATTAGATATTATTAGTTTTGTATTGTCATTATTATATTCTTTTTACCTTATCATTTACTTTTCTATTTAGTCTTTGGCTCACATATACACACACTTTTTCTTCGCATGGAATAATTTAGAAATTCGAACGTCCAAAGCGTCGCTTATAAAACACAATTTCGGCAAACTCATTATTCTTTATAACGTCAGCATTTGCTTTTAAACTAGCAACAGTAAAAAGTTATCACAAACAAGAAGAGTATTTACATTGCCCTTTTGAATGACTTTAGGAAAAGTTCTCTTTAGATTCTCTTTAGATTTAAAAAAAGAGATTTATTATAATACAAGTTTTTGTGCTACCGTTTTCTTACTATTGTTACGGTTTGTTATGAACAGTCAGTCATTATACATATACTGTAACGTCTGTAACCATGGCATTTTATTATGAAAAAAATTTTTTTATTTGAAAAACTTAGTGACCTCGCATTTTTTATGGGAAAAAAAAACGGATTCTTGATTTGTAAAATAATATAAGTGATAGCGTGCATGAAATAAATAAAATTTGTTTTTTTTTTTCAATTATTATAAATATCTCTAAAATTGCGAGATTGTTACAACAGATCGGCTTATGTATCTAATAAAATTATGAAGAAGCTTTTACCTATTATTGCTTAGAAACTTGGGACAACGAGACCTAATTGTTAGGGTAGTCCATGCATGGTAACTTTTTTTTCATTATATCGCACAATTGTTTCCATATTTAGAATTATCGACCAATATATGACCATAAATATTTCTCAAAATAATCTTTGTCAATCTTTTATTCTCTCTGTGATTCCTGAACTCCTCGATCTGATAAAGCAAATACATCATTTACCCTTTAAAACAATTTTCACCGAACTTTAAAAGATTCTAAAAATAAAATATCAAAATAATATGCAAAAGTTAATAATTTTTTTTATCGCGATAAATTAATGGTGCTATATTACTTTTTATTTCAAGAAAGACTACCAAGTCCCTTTGGCGCAGAGGATAGCGCGTTGGACTTCTAATCCAAAGGTCGTGGGTTCGATCCCCACAAGGGATGGTACTCCTTTTTCTTCTTTTTTTTTTTTCATTCTTCTTTTCTCGTTTTGTACAGCTGTACAGTTCATATTTTTTATATAAATAGTAAAAAAAAAAACAATTATGAAGAACCTGGCAAATCAGAATGTTTTCTATTAATTTTTACTTATTATTACATTACTCAATATAAAATTTAGACTTGTAGTAGACATAGTATTGGACAAACACACGCGCGCGCGCATACATACACGTACATATTCATGCAATTTGAAATCTAATTTGGAGGCTCTGTAACTCGCGCTAGAATTCGGCATAGATATCTATTTATAATTTCATATGCCGTACAATACTGAAAACGTTCTCAAAGAATCATGATAATACATACATATTTAAAGCAAATATAAAAAAATACACATATCTATATATTAAACTATACATATGTATTTTTTCATATTTCATATAAAATTTTCATATTTTTCATATGAAATTATAAAAAAGCTATTTAAAAAAGCCTAAAAAACCTCTATATACAGAGGATTGTATTTTTAAGGGCAGATATCCAGGAGGAAAAGCCACTTAAATTGTTTAATATTTTAATACCACATTCTATGACTTTTCCCTTTTCCTCACACTTAAATAAATACGATGGCAAGCAAGCTTGTTCTTCAACTCTTTTAGATTTGCTAAATAAATTAAATTAAGTTGAAATTTATTATTCACATATTGTACAATGTATATTCTTTTTTTACTGCTATAGCTATGTCATCTCTGCACAGATGGTAACAATAGTTATAATATCTTACATACTAAAATTTGATATCTGAAACATCGTAAGATTCATAAGCAAACTCTTCTCTATGGAATTCATCATACTCCAAACCAATATAATCGATTTCTAGTCTGAAGTGGCCGGAAACGTCGTCCGCCAGCGATATGCCGAGATTCGAAATCTCATGCAGCTCGATCGGGATCTGCGCATCCTGCAGCCTGCCTTTACTTGAAAATATGAACTTGGAGAATGGTACCCTGACGTATTGCCAATAAGGTCCGCCTCTGGTGTGGAACACGTAATGATACACGTCGTTCCAAGTCAAGTCAAATATGCCTCTGGTATTGATATTCAGCACGTAGCATCTGCCATCTCCTCTAACGCGAAGGACGATATGGGTGTACTCTGTCCAATCGTGATAAACTTCGCGCTTGAATGACCTTCGTTTAGGTACACTGTTAATATTACAATAGCCAGCGTACTTTACTTTTCCATCTTGGGGTACACGGTTGTTTAATGTGCCCGAAAATACCCCAGTCCCAGTAGAAGACATCTCCAATCTGGAAAGAAGGAAACAGTAAGAAAATATAGATATGTAACAGCTGAGAAATGTATATAACATAAAAATATGTAGTATTATATATATGTATATTTTTTTTATATAGATATGTGAATATAATTTATGTCCTTACTTGGCTGTTGAAAAACCTTCATTGTAATCACTGTCACATGTGACAACCCACTGATCCAACGACTTCGGATCGCCCTTAAATCGCCAGACAACATCAACTTCGTTTTGTCTGTATATGAAAATAGGATCGTTTCTCAACTTTTCCCTCACCTCCTCCATCAAAAGACCAAACTCTTCCTTAAACTGTCGGTATCCTTCGCTCATTCTACCAAGAATGCTTAAATCTTGCTTCGGTGGTGGTTTATCATACTTTGATTCATAACCAGACCTTCGATCCTGTTGAAATAGACACGATAGGCTTGAAGTCGCGTGCAATTTTCTTCTGCCGATCACAAAGTCTGTTAATATCTTGCTAAAGATTCGCCTATTCATATTTGTCTGAGATTGTATACAAGGATTAGTTAGGTTATCTTCCGTTCCTTTTTAAATTCATTCCAGATGCAATTTTTCATTACATTATAAATCCTCCTTTGAATATATACAGTGTCTATGCAGTGTAGAACAACTTCCTATTTAGAATTCTACAAAACTATACATTTAAAAATCAACAGGAACGACGGATTAATCCCGAATGTCCCGAATTGATCTCATACGCCTCACTGTGCTATATTTATATTACACTACAAAGTGCAGATCATATTTTCATTCACCAAAATGCAGTAATTTAACTCTATGTAAGTTTTCCAAATAATGCGAGGAAAAAGCTAAGAAAATGAGGAAATATTCCTCCGAGATAAAAAAAACAGCAAAACCAAGGCCATTGGAGCTATACATTACAGTAAAGTACAGAAATTCAAAACTCAAGGGGTCATCCAGAAAAAATTCCAATTCAAGAACTAGAAAAAGATAAAAAGTAAATTAAACCGAGATTAAAGTTAATCTGCATTAAGAAATGAACATAAGATGTTTATATCAGATTACTGTTAAATAACTTCATATGGAGCAATAATCAGAACAAATGATCGAATTTGCTAAGATTTCTTTTACACTAAATTGCCACACATAAAGAGAACAGATTACCTGGGAAGATTTTGTATGAATTTTGGAAAGTTTTCAAAGATACTTGGGGAATTTTATACAAAAGTGTATAAAATTTCTATAATATAATTCTATAATGTCATTTTTCTATAATAAAAATATCTTGTATATCATCTTAAATATCGTACTTTACAAAACCTTATACATATAAAGTCCCGTAGACGAGTACCTTTTTCAAAAGGTTTCGAAATTAAGAAAGGATTATTAATCTATGTACAAGATAGTAGATATAATATATAGTACATACAAAAAGAAGCAATATACATCGTACAATCTAAATAAATGAGGGATAATATAATACATATAGGCTGCATTCGAGGGGCGCGCTATTAGCGCTATTGCATCATTCTGTCTTTATCGCTCATCAGGTGTAAAACAAGGATAGAACAAGCAAATAGCGCTAATAGCGCGCTCCCCGAATCCAGCCATAATATACAGTCTGGGTCTAAGGTGATGTTCGCGTCGGGGTTTTCTTCTTCCTCAACAATTTATACGTATCCTTCGATAATAGATAACTGGCACCTCCTGCAACTGTTGTGAATGCAGTTATATAATACAGGCATTGCAAGATCGGATGGTCTACGAAATGATAAACTGGCGATGCCAACGTTCCAGCAATCAGAGCCAGTTGCACTCCGGTGTTTAGCTTGCTCGTTAAAGTCGGTGCCAATTGTACGGTAGCGTGTGTAGGATCGAAGTACCTTGCCAAGGTTTTCTGAAATTACGTCACGTCGAGATTAATCCACCGACTCACGTTCGGGCAAATGGTGTGTAACGGAATTAACAAGTAGGCACGCAATACGTACCGGTGGAGGTAAGGAACGATATCTAATGTAAGATGCAGCAGTTACTAGAACGACGTCGCGCGTGACAACGAGACAAGTGAGCGGAACTGGTATCAAGCCGACCCAGGTCAGGGAGAGAAACATCGTCCCGACGAGCAACTTGTCCGCGACTGGATCCAGAAAGCTTCCGAGTTTCGAGGCCTGCGACGTCCAGGTGCGCGCAATCCATCCGTCCGCCAAATCGCTCAGTCCTGCAAACGCAAGCAACCATAGCGCTATCTACGCCATGGTACAGATATTTTTTTTAAGACACCTGTAACACGTGACACGCCATACAATTGCAACAAAGTCAATTGAGAAATTATAATTAATATATTTTCTATATTATTAATAAATAATGAAATATCTAAAATGTTATTTTATCAAAACATAAATAAAACATGCTCTTTGCTTTTTAAAATAGAAATTGCATTAGCATTATATGAAAACGAAAGATATGTTTAATAAATGTATCATTAACAAGTTAACAAGTAAACGATAGACTTTAAGAGTGTAACGTGGTTAACAATGCGTAAGTAAACGTTATAACAATTGTTAATTACCAATAAAGTATACAATTATATAAATCAGACGATTCAGCTCTGCTTTAAGCCATCATCAAGCGTCTGTTTTATAATCATGTATCTTATCCGTTTTATAGTTACGCACCATTAACTCTGTTGCATTCTCAAAGTCTATCTTTTACCTTACTTGTTAATTTTAGCATTGAGAGTCCTTAGTCCTACTTATCCACTTATTTGAACGTATCTTTGTCGAAATATCGTACCTGATAATCTTGTGTCAGGATCAAGTAACTTAAGAACGGTGATGTTATTATACGACCTATGCAAATAAAATTGGGTATCGTCCAAATGTTTTCCCTTTCAATGATCTCTTCCACTTTTCTTCTTGTACTTTTAAAATTTTGCATTATACGTATTCGCAATGCTTTCTTCTGCGTCCGTTCGTTCGCCCCGATACGCTGCCTGTAGCGATTTTCACTTTCTTTGACGTAGAATCTGGCTTGGCACATAGGTATGTACCGTCTTAAGCAATGCTCTATTAGACCCTTGTTCAAGGCTGTACAGTGTCCAAAGCGTAGAACAGTAAAGTAGTTCATAATTATTTGCTCCTACATAAAAAACAGAATGAAAAAAACATTACTTTCAATAACATCAACCGTAACTTGATAAATACAAAGCATGCTCTCTACCTATTGCAAAGATAAATAACGGAATACTGTTGGTCACTTAGTTTTAAGAAGATTATGTACTATTTTAGCGAAATTTTCAATTTCTAGGCTTGGTTCTGCAGAAACTGACCTGGCCCACCGTCGCACCTGGAAATATTCCCTTCAAGTTGTTTATTTTAATTTCAATAAAGCGCAACGTTATACGTTATATTTTCTGCAATGAATTCTGAAATATTCCATGAAACGTCCCGAACTGAATTATTTAACTCCACGCACGGAATATGCGCGTGTTTTCTGCTCACGACGAACGACTTTATTTTGGAGGTTAGATTTCGCAGACAGAGACAGAGTGCAGACGACCAACTACTCATCATAACACAAAACACAAGTGAATTGAATTCACGAATCACTTGAGTAGAGATGAGGCTTCAAAGTACATATTGAGAAAATATAATAAAATATAAGACGCCGTTATAACAAAAATATTAAATTTTATTCAAATTTAATGATAATTATATTTAGAATAAGTATAATTAAAGTATAGCTGAGATGATTTATTGGATTATGGAAGTGACCTAACTGCGTCATGTATTTCTCATCTTTTGAGATTTTGGCTCTTGCATTTGTGCGTATTTAAATTAAGATATTTTTTATTATATAATTACAAAATTACATAATTATATAATTATATGATTATAGCGAAATTTTCTATTAGAAATGATTGTGATGATGATCATATAATTATATAATTACGTAATTATATATAATACAATCATTTCTGATAGAAAATTTCGCTGTAAGCAATTTCGCTGATTGGATCAACCCTTCGTAGTCAGACTTCTCTAGAATCCCGTGTTAGTCATATGGACCCAGGCGTTTTGAATGGTTGTCATTTTAATATAG